>NC_057946.1:23970881-23973381 GCF_018555375.3 Anguilla rostrata | reverse complement strand
CATCCTCATCACCTCCAACAGAACAGTACCACATCCTCACATCCTCCAACAGCACAGTACCACATCCTCACATCCTCATCACCTCCAACAGCACAATACCACATCCTCCAACAGCAAGTACCACATCCTCACATCCTCCAACAGCACAATACACATCCTCACATCCTCCAACAGCACAGTACCACATCCTCACATCCTCCAACAGCACAGTACCACATCCTCACATCCTCCAACAGCACAGTACCACATCCTCACATCCTCCAACAGCACAGTACCACATCCTCACATCCTCATCACCTCCAACAGCACAATACCACATCCTCCAACAGCAGAGTACCACATCCTCCCATCCTCCAACAGCACAGTACCACATCCTCACATCCTCCAACAGCACAGTACCACATCCTCACATCCTCATCACCTCCAACAGAACAGTACCACATCCTCACATCCTCCAACAGCACAGTACCACATCCTCACATCCTCATCACCTCCAACAGCACAATACCACATCCTCCAACAGCACAGTACCACATCCTCACATCCTCCAACAGCACAGTACCACATCCTCACATCCTCCAACAGCACACTACCACATCCTCACATCCTCCAACAGAAAAGTACCACATCCTCACATCCTCAGCACCTCCAACAGCATAATACCACATCCACACATCCTCATCACCTCCAACAGCACAATACCACATCCTCCAACAGCACAGTACCACATCCTCACATCCTCGCTGGCCCCCTGCATCTCCATCACGGGGAAGTCCTCTGGGCGCCAGGGAGGATAATTAACACTCATTCAATCTGGCCTGCTTTGCATGTGGCTGGGGAGTGATGCAGGTGTGCAGTCCGAATGAAGACTGAACAGCCGGTGAAGCCCTTCAGTCACACAGAGACGCATCGCCCCAGCCTAATGCATCACACCAGCACGCCGCCCACGCTCTGAGGACATATGGGGAAGCCATTTTGGATGCTTTTACATAAAAACACAGACCGCATCCACGTGTGTGTTCTGCATGGCCCCTCCCAGGGAGTGACGCTGTCTGGGGGGTGTGGGGGTGGGGTGTGGGGGCGCAAAGCAGCTAAAACACAAGCGGTGGTGAAGAGGGGATCCCTCTGGCTGTACGAGTCTGAAGCTGGTCTACAGTGTGAGGGACACAAGGGCCTTTTCAGACTTCCTCTGCTTCGCTTCCTTCACTTAAGGACCCTGCCGCCTACAAACACGGCTTGGTGGTGTGTGTATACACATGTGAATCTGTGTGTGTGTGTGTGTGTGTGCGTGTCTGTATGTGTGCGTGTGTGTGTGTGTGTGTGCATGCATGTTTGTCTGTATGTGTGTATATGTATGTCTGTGTGTGTGTATATGTATGTCTGTGTGTGTGTATATGTGTGTGTGTGTGTGGTGTGTGATATGTGTGTCTGTGCATGCATGTGTGTCAGTATGTGTGTGCATATGTGTGTCTGTGTGTGTGTATATGTGTGTGTATACGTGTGTGTGTGTGTGTGTGTGTGTGTGTGTGTGTGGTGTGTGATATGTGTGTGTGTGTGTCTGTGATCTGTGTGTAGGGTTTTTTCTGCAATTCCAAGGCATCCATCTTGACCCAATGTGTCAGTAGTAATAAAGCCCATTTCAAAAGTGTACAGTGGATTCCTATCATTTGAACAATGGCGGTGTCAGATAGAACAGTGACCCCAATGGAAATGTTACCTGTGGGTCATTTTTCTATAATAGAAAAGTGACCCTTGCTGATAAAATGTGAGTATTTATTCAATTTCAGTGACAATCGTTTTTATACTATGGAAAATTGGCCCCAATCCCAAAAACCTTCATGTACAATAAGATTGTGCTAATCAAAAATACACTGATGGATCACGACATAGCATAAAGGATTGGGGATCTGTACTCCCAAAGTCAATTTTTTGAGTTTTTGAATCTGACATAAAATCCATAACTGTGTGCAAAAACACAGGTGACTGGTCACACAACCTTCCTGGTCATTAAATAATTTGTCAAACAGACCATATGCCTAAATGAAATGGCGCTATCTGGTACCATGTCCACCTGAGTAAAACTATCTGCCTTACATATTGCAAGAGAAAAAAAACATTGCAAGCGGTTTGGTCCACATAATAATTCAGATAATAATGTAAGACTTACAGGTAACACTTTACAATAAGGTCATATTAAATAATGTAGTTGTTAACATGAATTAATGAGGTACAAATACATTAACAAAGCTGTAGCGATTAATTTTTCAGTAGTGAGTAGTTAACAACTGCATTAGCTATTGTCAATTCATGTAAAAGTGTTACAGACTCAGAACTGATTACCAGGCTAAAGCCTGGCCTGTTGCTTTATAAACCTGACTGTCATGTGACCTGACTGAGATGGTGTTGGACTGGAGGTCGAAATGAAGTCGTGTTCCGTGCTCTGAGCACACCGTTATGTCTGTGAGATGTAATTCTCTGTACAGCAGATGTCCCAGACCTC
>NC_057946.1:23845881-23960881 GCF_018555375.3 Anguilla rostrata | reverse complement strand
AAACGTGGCACGGGCGTCGGGAGCCTCCCAGGCCGGGGTTAGAGTTGGAGGGGAGGTGAGGAACCAAACCAGATTTGGCCCGAGCCGCATCTCTCATTAATTGGCTGGGTGCGGGCTGTGAACCGGGCCGGCTGTCCCCCCCGTATGCCAGCGTCCGGCCTGCAGCTGTCCCGGGACCGGGGGGGCGACCCACCGCCCCGGCTCCTCTTCGCACCTCGCCTGAGAAGATGGCGGCTGGCGGGGCGTGCAGGATCATACCGGAGAAGGATTACCGCCGCTGGGCCATTTCCATATCAAAAAGGGGGGGGAGAGGTGCTGGGGGTGCAGCTACACCAGGTCTTAAGAGACAAGAGGCAGGAATCAAAGGAGCCTGCTTTGCTATGTGACAGGAGAGCGGAGGGAGATGAAGGGAGGTGAAGCGTTCCGAGCGGAAGTGACAGGGCTTTGGTTTAGCCAAATCGCGCCGGGGGCGCGTACCGCAGAGCTGCGCCTGTGAAGCGCTAAAAGGGGCGGGAGGCGTGGCCGTCACGCCCCCCTCCCTGCACGGGACCCCAGCCGGCCCGGCTCCAGAGCTGCCATACCAAACCGGAAAATACACCGCGCTCTTCCAGTGCACCCATGTGTTATCGTGAAAATACGCCGTTCTCTTGAAGAGCACCAACGCATCATCACAAAAACACAGAGCGCTCTTTAGGAGCGCCGACGGCATTACCACAAAAATACACCGTGCGCATCCAGAGCACCCACACATGATCAGAAAAATACGCAGAACTCTTCAGGCACACGACACATTATCGCTCTTCGAGCAAACCAACGCATCATTGCAAAAACACAGAGCGCTCTCCTGGACCATCAACGCATCATCGCAAAAACGATTTTGTCCGTGGTGGGATGGGTAAGCGCACTGGAGGACTGGGAAAGCAGACGCTCAGAGCCCCAAACGTAGAGACACCGCACCGCTGGAGCGCAGAAAAGAGCATCATCAGCAGAGCGGAAAAACACACACACTCCACAAAAGGGCAGGTCCATTTCCACAAAACAGAAGATCCTGAGCGATACTTTTACTTGTTTTGTTTGTTTTTCATTCCGCGGGTAATAACGCAGCCGTAATCCACCGCCACTCAGACGCGGGGCCGCAATTTCGTCTGGGACGCGGCCCGGGGCCGGCCGCTGTAATTGGCCCCGGTCCAGATTGGAAAACCCGCGTGGGCCGCGCACGCATTATGTAGCGCGCCGACCGCTAGCGCCGGCGCGAAGGACCGCATCGCAGGCGGACCGCGCCGCCTCGCCCGAAAGCGCGGAGACGAGAGGAACGTTGAGGAGGCTGCAGATTGAGCGGTTTAGTTTGGCGGTGCGGAGCCGTGGGGAGGCCCCGCCCCTCTCTCACTCTGATCTTTATCAGTCGCGCGCCGGCGGGAAGCCCGCGGAATCAATCATCCACAACGAGCCCACCGCCCGCTTATTACAATACTGCCCTTATAGTGTGTGGCGTGTGTGTGGGTGTGTGTGTGCGAGAGTACATGTGTGTGTGTGTGTGTGTGTGTGCGTGTGTGTGTGCGTTGCGCGTGAGTGTGCGAGAGTACATGTGTCTGTGTGTGTGTCTGTGTGTGTGTGTGCGCGCGCAGGGTGTGAACATCTTCCGAACAAGCCACGCTCCGTATTTTAATACTGCCCTTACAATGGGGTGCACACAGGTGTATATGAGCGTGCGTGTGTGCGCATGTGCACACGTTTTTACATATAGGCTGTATAATGTCTACTTGTGTGTGTGCGTGTGTGTGTGTGTGTGTGCGCGCAGTACATGTACATTACATCACAAGGTGTGTGGACACATCTCCAAATGAGCCTAGAAAAGTGTGTGTTAGCTGCACTGCACTGGACCCCAGGTTTACTCATCACTCATTTACAGATTTACTGACTCTATCAGCACGGAGAAAACGAGCTTTACGGTCCAGTCAGCCCGTCTCAGCAGACCAGGAGTGAGAGGCAGCCCAGGGGGGAGTGGACAGGAAGTTCAGTCAGAGCCGGTTTGAGAATGAGACCCCAACACATGTGAGAGAGAGGCACGCGCGGGACAGCCCTGTTAAATTTCCGCTGGTGTAGACCCGCGCCGCGTTGGCGGCTGGTCTCGTCCCGTCCGCTCGTCCGTCGTAACGCGACGGCGCACCCCGGGCAGACGGAGGCGCTCTGGGCGCCATACACTGCACACGTGCCACCATTTGCAGGGGGTCCCATGATGCATCTATTCCAGCCTGCGGCCCGTCCCTTGGGTCTGGAGAGTGGAATTTGGGGGGGGGGGGGTGGTGGTCTTAGCTCATTAGCGGAGTGACTCTGTTGTAGATGGATATGGAATAGAGTTCGGAGAGGGGGTGGGGAGGGCAATTCTGGTCCTGGAGGGCTGGTGCATATGCAGGATTTTTTCCCACCCAGGCTAAATGAGCTAACTGGCTGTGTACATCGGCGCTGGTTGGCTCGTAGATTAGATTACAGCAAAACATGCCATATAGAGACACAAGAGCAGTCCGCAACTGTCATTCATATGTTTATCAAGGAATGCAGCTAAAATGTTGTAAATGCTAAGCACAATTAAGCATTTAAGGCCAAAAGTTGGCATGAAAACCAGAAACAGATACAACCCTTATAGCCCATCTCCGGAACGGGAGTATCGGGGGGGGGGGGGTAAAGGAGTTTGGAGGGAGTGTAGCAGAGAGCATCTTCAATTCCACACCCCCGAGCCAGTGGGACGACGGACCCCTACATCTACAATTCAGCCTCACCAGAGATGGGCAGTATTTCTGTTACTTGTATTTGAAATACGTATTTCAATTACTTTCGAGTATTTTGTAATTTGTATTCGACAGGGCTGAAAAAATTCAAATGTAATTTGTAACAAGATACTTTAGAGTGGAGTAATTTTGTATTTCCAAAATACTCAAAATACTTTCTCCATGATTTAAAAAAATCATGTAAATACATCTTAAAATGAAGAACAATACACTTAGACACACTCACACAGTGATTTTGTAAGCCCACACTACTCAAAGTATTTCTGTAATCAAATTCATCTTCTGTGAAGTTCGCCCCCCCCCCCTCCCCCAAGCAAGCCAGCACATGCTTCCTCCTGCCTCAACCAGTGCAGTCAACTTTCCGTCAAGGTTAACATTTTATCTGAACTGCAATAACTATATAAAATATATCTTACTTTTTAGAATGTACACATGTTGAAAGCCATAGGAAAAGGCTAAAGACAAAAGCAATCCACACATGTGTGGCTAAAGAAGTGACTGAGTCAGCTAGTACATACATACATATGTACATACACAGTACAGGCATCTGCATATACAGTAGCATTCTACTTCCTGTTCTTCCTTCCTGCATGGTTCATGCAGAGCCTTGTGTCCGTTATAAAAATCTGAATGTTCTGCCATTTTTAACACATTCAGAATACCCAATGTCACAAATGTATATTCCTGTATTTTGAAAATACAAAATACATGTATTTTATCTTGATACATTTTCCGGCTCCAGTATTTTGTATTTTATTTTGATACATTTAGTTGAGGGGTATTTTGTAACAGGATACATTTTAATGAACCTCGCGTCCTCCTCTGACCCAGAGCGGCTGTCCTCCTCTTTGCCCAATTACTTAAAAAACTATTTTCACAGAACCACAATCTTCCCATTTCGAAAAGCTCACGCCCACCCCGACCTCGCCCATCACAGCTCAATCTAACCGCCGGGCCCCCAAAAACCAGCACGGCGGATCTTATCGCTTCGGGCTACGACATTTTTTTTTGGCGGCCTGCCAGGAAACGATCAGAATTCAGCGACCTCGGGAGGTCACCTGACTCCACAGACAGGGACAGGCAGCGGTGCATTTAAACAATAATAATGAGCGCGCCATTCGCAGCAGAATGATACATTATTAATGACATGAATAATAATTAGCAACATTTATCTAAACATACATATGTAGGCCCACACACGGATAATATGCCTCCACGTGATGCATAAAACATGATTCTGCAATAAACTAATTTGAATAATTGCTTGAACGGCTCTTACCTCCCCCCCCCCCGACACTGGCGTTTGACCCAGGAAGCGTTAACAATGAGCTACAACCGCCACCTGACTAAGGGGGAGAGGTCAAAGGTCACGAGCAGACTAAACGCACAGATTAAATTACCCACCGGGAGACAGGCTCGAGTATTGCCCCCCTCCAAAAACAAAAGCCCTCTCTAACAAATTAGGGTCTGACACCGGCAAGAGGATTACAGCGAGCGGTTAGCGGCGGGTCAAAACAGCCTTTTCATCCTCCCCACCAACCTGAACTATAGCGGTTTTAGCGGTGGAAGGAGCCCGCTGATTCTTCTTTTTTTTGAGAGGCGGGAGATTTTTAGGCCCCCTGACAAATTGACAAAAGCAATCAGGGCTAATCTCACACGTTAAGTTTAAGATCTGCCTTTAATGAGACTGAGCTCACAGCGGTGGGCCAGAGGGGGAAATTCATGGGAAAGTGTGTAGCAGGGTAGGTGGAGAGCGCAGCTCTGCATTCGGGCGAAATCAGGCCAGCAGCCAGTGAGTCACTGTAGTCTACGCTCCCAGGGAGGGAAGTGAAGAAAACACGCAGGAGCCAGAGTACTCCTTTTCCAGGAAGACTTTAGCACCCCCCACCACCACCCCACACACACACTTTCAGGATCAAACAGATCTCGCACATCAGCCAGTCTCATTTCCAACCTCCAACCCCCCCCCCCCCCACCCCTGACTGGCCGTTCTTCCCACCCCACCCCCCTCCTTCCAATAAAGCCTGTAGGGGGCGCCTGCTCTCACCCCCTCCAGAGCGCAGGAATGAGTCGCTCCTGCCCCGTGTCTGCCACAGACTCAAACGCTACGCACAACCGCAAAACACCCAGATCGTTACCCCCCTCGTGGGGGGGGGGGGGGGCGGACAGAAACTGGTCAGCAACGGTCAACGATGATGCACGCTGACGGTAACAGCAATCGGCTCAGCCAACAACATCAACGGAGTCAAAAAGGCTAAATCCAGCTAAAGGGGTTAAATACTGTCAAAGGTGCTGAGCAAAGAGATACGAAAGCTGAGAAAAGGAGGGTTCAGACAGACCCTGTTCAGGACATTTAGACAGACAGACAGATTGCATTCAGGAGGTTCAGCAGACAGACAGACAGACAGACAGACCTGCACTCGCTCAGATCATCGTTGACTGTTCTAAGAGAGAAATACACAGGATGCACAGACTGAGATACATAGGGCATGTGCTGAGGAAAAGGTAGAGACTCTCAGGGAAAGGTAGAGACTGTGTAACACAGGCATGTGCTGAGGAAAAGGTAGAGACTGGGAGACACAGGCATGTGCTGAGGAAAAGGTAGAGACTCTCAGGGAAAGGTAGAGACTCTCAGGGAAAGGTAGAGACTGTGTAACACAGGCAGGAGCTGAGGGAAAGGTGGAGACTGTGTAACACAGGCAGGTGCTGAGGGCAGGGTAGAGACTGTGTACCACAGGCAGGTGCTGAGGGAAAGATAGACACTGTGTAACACAGGCAGGTGCTAAGGGAAAGGTAGACACTGTGTAACACAGGCAGATGCTGAGGGAAAGGTAAAGACTGTGTAACACAGGCAGGTGCTGAGGGAAAGATAGAGACTGTGTAACACAGGCAGGTGCTGAGGGAAAGGTAGAGACTGAGAGACACAGGCAGGAGCTGAGGGAAAGGTAGAGACTGTGTAACACAGGCAGGTGCTGAGGGAAAGGTAGAGACTGTGTAACACAGGCAGGTGCTGAGGGAAAGGTAGAGACTGTGTAACACAGGCAAGTGCTGAGGGAAGGGTAGAGACTGAGAGACACAGGCAGGTGCTGAGGGAAAGGTAGACACTGTATAACACAGGCAGGTGCTGAGGGAAAGGTAGAGACTGAGAGACACAGGCAGGAGCTGAGGGAAAGGTAGAGACTCTCAGGGAAAGGTAGAGACTCTCAGGGAAAGGCAGAGACTCTCAGGGAAAGGTAGAGACTCTCAGGGAAAGGTAGAGACTCTGAGGGAAAGGTAGAGACTCTGAGGGAAAGGTAGAGACTCTCAGGGAAAGGTAGAGACTCTCAGGTAAAGGTAGAGACTCTCAGGGAAAGGCAGAGACTCTCAGGGAAAGGTAGAGACTCTCAGGGAAAGGTAGAGACTCTCAGGGAAAGGCAGAGACTCTCAGGGAAAGGTAGAGACTCTCAGGGAAAGGTAGAGACTCTCAGGGAAAGGTAGAGACTCTGAGGGAAAGGCAGAGACTCTCAGGGAAAGGTAGAGACTCTGAGGGAAAGGCAGAGACTCTCAGGGAAAGGTAGAGACTCTCAGGTAAAGGTAGAGACTCTCAGGGAAAGGCAGAGACTCTCAGGGAAAGGTAGAGACTTTCAGGGAAAGGTAGAGACTTTCAGGGAAAGGCAGAGACTCTCAGGGAAAGGCAGAGACTCTCAGGGAAAGGTAGAGACTCTGAGGGAAAGGTAGAGACTCTGAGGGAAAGGTAGAGACTCTGAGGGAAAGGTAGAGACTCTCAGGGAAAGGTAGAGACTCTGAGGGAAAGGTAGAGACTCTGAGGGAAAGGTAGAGACTCTGAGGGAAAGGTAGAGACGCTGAGGGAAAGGTAGAGACTCTCAGGGAAAGGTACAGACTCTCGGGGAAAGGTAGAGACTCTCGGGGAAAGGTAGAGACTCTCGGGGAAAGGTAGAGACTCTCGGGGAAAGGTAGAGACTCTGAGGGAAAGGTAGAGACTCTCAGGGAAAGGTAGAGACTCTGAGGGAAAGGTAGAGACTCTCAGGGAAAGGTAGAGACTCTCGGGGAAAGGTAGAGACTCTCGGGGAAAGGTAGAGACTCTGAGGGAAAGGTAGAGACTCTCAGGGAAAGGTAGAGACTCTCAGGGAAAGGTAGAGACTCTGAGGGAAAGGTAGAGACTCTGAGGGAAAGGTAGAGACTCTGAGGGAAAGGTAGAGACGCTGAGGGAAAGGTAGAGACTCTGAGGGAAAGGTAGAGACTCTGAGGGAAAGGTAGAGACTCTGAGGGAAAGGTAGAGACGCTGAGGGAAAGGTAGGTGACGCGGTCAGGCGAGGCTCAAAGCGAGCCGTGGAAGCTGAGACCCGAGCAGCTCCTCAGAGCGCCCGTTAGCGCTGTAGCCGTTAGCGCCGCTGCCGCCCGCAGACCGCGCGGGCGCCGGGAGACGTGTCACGGACTCGTATCCGTGGAAACGAAAAAACCACCCCTCCGGGGGCCACGGACCGGCGCTAACGCAGTCTAAACAAAAGCGTCACGCACGCCGCCGTACCTGTCACCAGAAAGGAATTCAGGTCTCCTGCACCACAGCCGTCAGGAGTCAGTCAAAACAAATCTCACAACAGGGCGGAGGGCTTTAAAGCGGTTCTGTGAGGAAGCCCAACCGGAGAACGGGTTTCATCAGACGCCACCGTGAGCCAACCGAGCCCAGGCCTGACCTCACGCGAGCTCGGCGTGTTCGAGGCGGACTTCAACCGAACGCTTCCTCCGAGATTTACTTTCAAAAACGTATTTTCCCAGGGAACCCTAATGTTCATTTCCATTTCTAATCTGATTAGACTCATAAAAATAATATTTGCATCCTGTAGTTTCCCAGGGGGATAGCCAGTGCACTTAAAAGTAATCAGATTCTTTTAGAAAACACACATTCTTTTACAAAATACACATGTTCCACACACTCGGGCTGCAGAATTACTCCGTAATGAGGTTTAATGTGATTCAAATGAAACGGCTTATTCAAATCCAGCCCATAATAAACAGAGCATTCATTTTGCGTTTCCGAGGGTACGGGCAGAGACAAATATGAATGAGCCGGTCCCGTGGTACACAATCAGTGATGGTACACATTGGTGGCAGCTAAACGGCTCCACTTGTCTGGCAGTTCCCTCGTGCAGCGGGGGCTTCTATAAGCTCCGCCTCCACGCCGCTCTCCATGCCGTCCTGCTGCCTGTGCCAAGAAGCCCCGTGACCTCATCCCAAAGCAGCCACCATGCCAGGTTCTCATTCGCTCGCCAGCTGTACATACATACACAGACACACACACAATTACAGACACACACACACACACACAAACAAGCACAATCACACACACACACACACACACTCACATACACACTCTCACTCACACACACACATTCACACACACTCACAAGCTCAAACTCTCACGCATGCGTTCACATACACAAACACTCACATACACACACACACACTCGTGCTCAGGGTCTGCCCGTTGCTCAGCCTCGGCCTTCCGTGTGAAACCGCGCGCAACGCCATGGCAACATCACCGGGACGTCCCGGCACGCCTCCTTCGCCGCGCAGCCGCCCGGCTCCAGGGACGCCCCGTTCCCATGATCCCCTGCTCCGTAATGGAGGGCGAATCGTGACCCGGCCTCCGCGTCGCATCGATTGGCTCCGTGCGCGGCGTGCTTCCGCGCGCGCTGACGGTTACTCATTCGCCCCGCATGGATTTTCTCCTCTGCCAGCGCTGGCCGGAGACCTCGCCCCCGATATTTCCAGATCGCGAGCCGGAGGACCTGACATCGTTAGCTTAGCCGTCAAATCAACTGTTCAGTTCCCCGCATCTCCTGAAGGGATTAAAGCAGCGCCGGGGGGGGGGGGGGGGTATACACGAGAACCGCCATTTCCATCTCGCCGAGCGCTAGCGCGGGAGACCGTGGGACGCAAGGGTGGTTCTGGAGTCGGGCCGGGCACGCGGCGAAGCTTCGCTCGCTAAACCGACTGGCGTTAGGCGCGGATCAACAAGGCAACACCGTTAGCGACTTAGCGGCTCGATGCTAACAATAATAATAATCCCGTCCATCTGCCGAAAACGGAATCGTTTCTCCTTGATTCAATCAAACGGCTCATTGATTCGGACAGAGATGCTGACCTTTGCTAATGAACCCCAATCCGCAGGCCTTTCTCGCTGCATTTGTCAGGAGGGCTTCGAGTGTCTATCGCTGAAGGTGCCGGTCCTCCATTCCAACTTTAGTGGGAGGATCAAAGTTGGCATTTTCTGTTGCCCATGAGAGGCAAATCTAGGGTGGATCTATCGGGAAGACAAACGGCGGGGGGGAAATGTCTGGTTGGGCGTCTGTGAATGAGCCTTGAACAGGAAACTGATTTATTATGCGATCGATAAACACTTTCTCGAGTTTTTGCGCATTTTCAAACACAAAACAACTTCTCCATTAGAATCGAATCTTGAGCTCCAAGCTCACATAAAAACAACATGGAGGACTGTTGATAGGTTTTCCGAAAACAGCCTTTGCGTGCTTTCAGACCCTGATTGGTGTGAGTGGGCTTTTCCACATGGAGGACGTGCAGATGCAGATTCTCCTCTCTAGGGCAAGGGCAGGGCGTGGATCTGAGCTCACAGGGTCAGATCTGCACACTGCCCCCATCACCCCTCCAGCCTCCGCCCCTGGGCAAAAGAGCAAATCAATAGTACAGTAACGCTGAGTGATCATTACCATCACACACGCACATACACACACACACACACACACATACACACACACACACACACACACACACACACACACACACACACACACGCGCATACACACACACACACACACACACGCACACGTCCCCAACCCAGCAAATACTCCAAATGCACACCCAAACCCAACCTAACCCAACACCAATGCTGGCACAACCAAACACTCGCCCCAGCCCAATGCCCATGCCTGCCCAAAGCATGTTTGTCTTGCGTTGCATCTCGAAAACCGGCAAGCACAACTTCACCAGCGCTCGGTTTGCTCAGAGCCCACGCCAGTCTGCCCGGCCGACTCTCTCCCTCCAGCTGGCGCTGTGCGTCGCCTCGCTCGAACCCGAGACCCCGGGACCCCGGGACCCCGACTTCCACTCCTCGAGCGAAGCGCCGACTCCGCGCCCCCCGGATGAGTCACGCTCTGGCCGTCGTCTCGGTTCCACAGCTTCGCAGCCAAGAGTTGTGCAACCAAACGCCTCCCGTCGAAAATTCCACTCTCAGGCCAAACAGATAACAGCAAGCCCCCCCCCCCCCCTTTGTTCAACTTTCAGTCACGATTCAGCTCCGTTAACAGCAACAGCGGGTCACTTATTCTTTTATTGTCGTTTTAACCCTTAACGTTTTTCGACGGCGTGACTTCCTGTGCTTGGCAGGCTCTGTTAAATAAACGGAGCCGTTTCATTGGCTGTGACAGGCCGTGGGCAGCGACACCTCCACCACACCGACTCTTTTTTTTTTATTAAAGAAAACTGCCCAAAAAAAAAAGAAAATGTGTGGGTACAGTAAGTATCGCAGCTTCAGTCTGTTCAGTATGTTCACACCTTCATTAAATGGAGAATGCAAAGTAACAGGGGCATTCCGTGAACTCGAATTGCACCACCTCCACACAGGGTGCAGGTAACCTTACCTTCAGCACTAGGACTGACCACATGGCGCATTCTGCACCATGTGGGCGTCTGTCGATGCCCTTCAGACCCAGCTGGCAACATGTTTAGTCGGGTTGGACGCAAGACAGCTATCTTACAAAACCTGTGAATTCTCCAGAGATCATATTGCAATGTGTTACCAGAAAATTGTACACAATCCAGCGGTCTCCACAGCGCCCCCTTCTGGACGTCCAAAAGAGGGGCAATTTCCCCCTCTGTCCCAACTCAGGGAAACCTGTGCCCTCCTAAAACGCCTGGCTAACAAATCACGAATTTCCAATGACACTCCCGAATTGACTCCAGTAATCAGTGAAAGATTTTCACCAAATATGAACAGCAAACCTCTTGGATATCACCTGTATGATAAGTACTGCGATGATTTAACTGTGAGTGGATGTCAGCAGCACCATAATTTTGTCTGGGCAACCTTTGTTGGTGCCAACATTGCCACCCAGAGGTTCTATCCATACAGACATAAACTGGATTTGTTGTGTATTTATAAATAAATAAATAAATAAATAAATAAATAAATAAAAACCCCAGTAGTGAGAGCCCACTTGATTTACCTGAGACATCTGTGGTCTGAAGTTGATCTCCTTTAGGTCCACAGATCCGGGCGAAAGGTTGTGCAGCATTTGACACAAGAGCACGCCGTCACGGAGAGCCTGGGCCAGGTCGAACACGGCTGCCGACGGCCACACGACCCGGTGGTTCGGGGGCAAGACTTTGCAGTCGATTAGCCACCGTCCGCATTGTCTCCATTCCTCCATTTCGGTCGTGGAAAAACAGACTTTTTTTTTGCACCAACACTTAAAACCGGCGAGCGGGCGTTCAGGAGGGTCCGGGTTCACTCGCTGCCCCGAGAGGGGGAAACTCCGCGATTCCTACTGGCACGCGAGCGAGACAGGCGTAATCCTTTCTGACTCCTTCGTAAAACGGAATGCAATTGACAATAAACTTGTTTTTAAAGTTGTTTCTGTGCTATACAATTATTTTACAGTTATCACGATATATAACACAGAGTATGTGGGTGTTTTGATCCACTCACTCTACGTTACATTTGATGTGTTGAAACCAAGGTAATGACCACTCCAGAAACTATATTCTTTCAGCAAATTCAAATAATTATTTACATGGTATAATAGGCAGATAAAGGGTTAAGTTTCTTTGACCAGATCATTGACAACAGTCTAGAGACAGAATGACACTCCCTCGGAAAAAAGTGTTTTAGAATCCCGTTGGTTTACCTATTTTTCGTCAACAGATTTAAAGAAAGCCCAAATGCGTTTTTCTTTTCTTCATCCTCAGCGGTTCTCACGACAATATAAATCCGTATGCATTTTTGTTTATCAGCACCTTCTCAGCGTTTTAATCCTGAAGTGGGAAAAGGCACACTTCCCCCAAATTAGCCTGATAAATTCCTCTTCTGGGAGCCAACGAGTGCTTTTGTGTACAATAAAACTTCAGCATTCAAAACAGAAACATCGCAGAACATCTGAATTTGCAACCGCTTTCCACAATTTACTTGTAGCCTACAGTACACCGGGCTCCAGCGGTGGAGATTCCTGCTCGCTTCAGCCACGCAGCAAAGTGTGGTTTCGTACAGCCTTCTGTGCTGGGTATGGCACTGTTTTCGGCGTAGTTCAGAGCTTTTCCCTTTTGTTTAATGATTGCAAACTCCGCAGCCGTTAGCCCTCGCTTGCACGCGACTGTTTTCGCAGCGCAGAGAATGGGAGAAATGTTCTCGCGACGCCCGTTCAACGTTCACACTGCCTCCACTGCGCTCGAAACATCGTCCAAGAGGTAGCCAGAGAGAAACATGCGCTGCCAATGAATGTTCATCTTGTTTCTCCCGTTGCCGTCTTACAAGTAGTGTAACCAAAACACTGCGAACATATTCCAGATTGTTCGTATCGTGTACTGCCTCTCGTCGTTTCTTTATCTTGAGTCCCTTCTCAATGCTGGTTCCTTGTGGTTTTTCAGTGTTTTGCCTCCCAACTCTGCTCCCTTCCCTATCGCAGGCTTTGCGGGTAAGCGTGCGCGCGCTTGACAGAGGGCGGCGAGATGGCAACGGGGTTCCGGCCAGGCACGCTCATGTGTGGGAAGAGAAAGTTGAGAGGCACGCGAAGAAGTCTCATTGTCGGCGAATGCAAATAATACAAATTACTGTGGCGAGGCTTGTGCACGCAGATTGAACGATGTTTTTTGTACTTGATGTGTTTCGTATGACTTCGATGTGTAGGCTACACGGTTTTCGTACGAACAGGCAAAGAGAGGGTGGGGGGACGCAACATGACGACCACGAGAGCGCGCTGTACTTCTCAGCCTCGTAGCAACAAGGATTCTCTTGTCAAAGGAATTGTGTGAGTTGGAATGTCGGAAATAACCATAAGGTTCTCACAGACCCAATCTTCCCTCTGGGCAAAATCGCAGACCTCACCCCTGGCAAGAACACTCACTCCCGCTACTTGGGTCTGTCTGATATGAAAGAAATGAAAATGCCTTAATATTTTGTAATTGTAAAATGTATGTTAACCTATTGCAATATGTTTTACAGTTCCAAAAAACCTTCACTGTCCTGTTTTTCATGTGGCAATATTGAAACAATCATTTCCCTGTGCTCTACAAAATGTCAGAGTCAAATACAACGCTGCTTTGGCAATGATCAGTTGGGACAATTCTGCATTTGCTCCACGAGACGGCTCTGCCATCATGAAAAATGATGGTATTTTGAAGCCGACATGACTAGTTGTCACTGAAGTCGCAGAATCGATCCATCACCGCCCACGACCGCTCGCAGAATGCAGAGAGCCTCGGTCCATATGTCACTGTGCAGGAGCCCGTGTCCAGCGCGTTGTCATCCGGAGGCAAAGCGGGCCTTGCGGTCTGGAGGATGGTAGCCTCGCCGGAATACTAAACCACCTTGGGGATAGACAACATTAGCCCCGGGGCGCTGGAAAAGTGTTATAAACAATTTAATCTCCGCCTTTAATTTGTGAATGCTAAATCACCGATCATGAGGTCACCGATCTGCTGGATTACCTGCAAGTGGGTCACCAAGGGGATTGCTATTACGGGGGCGGAAAATCTGGGGAAATTTACGTAGCTGCGTTTCCAGGACACAGACAATATTGAATTACGCCACATCTGTGTCTTCCGCATGAAGTCCGACCCGCTCTGCAGAAATGTAATTTGGCGTGCCCTGGCGGAATGAGAACCCTGGACTGACCACGTGGTTTGTTTCATTGCTGGATCAGAAGCGATATCTAATGCTTTTATGGGAGTGTGGTCTGGGTTGGAGGGAAAGGTCTCTGCCGGGCTTATGATGTGTGGTTGCCATGGCCAACAGGCGCGGGAAGCTCGCGCCTCCGTGTAGACACGCCGAGGCCCTCAGAGGCCCTAATCCTCCTCAGCAGGCCGACCTGCGAGATCGCACCCGGCCCTGTCCCGAGTGTTCTCACGGTCACACCTCGCCTCGACACGGCACCTCAGCCTTCGCCCTCCGGGGGTGGCATATTTTCTGGGTGACTCGTCTGGAGTCTGTGATGAATGCTGAATTCATGAGCAATGGCGGCAAGTGAGCTGGGAAGGGGGGGGGGGGTGGCACAAATCTTTTCTTTAAAAAATCAATAATTACCCACAACCCTTTTCCATTATAGTTTCCTGGATCAACAGTCTATTAAATGAATAATCAATACCAACAGGTATAGCTAATTGCTCGCAATTTTATTTTGTGATGGTCTTATTTTTTCTTTACGTCCACAGTAGCGTGACGCATTTTGTAACCTCCACAGATTATTCTGACATGGATGAATGTTTTGTTGACTGTGCCTGAGTCCAAGGAACTCTGATGAGAAAAGAGGGATTTGCCTTTAAGCATTGAGCTGCACACAAAAGGGGGCAGGTATCTACCCTCAGACCTGGTTATTGGTCTCACCCTGTTTTCATTTATTTTCATTGATTAGCAAAGTGTGTTAGATATCCACCGGCAAGCGCTATCCCGTCCTTCAGCTGCCTTTTAATTCTGCTTTACATCACAGCACTTTTTTTTTCTTGTCACATGAATGAATGTAAATAAGACTGAGCTAAATTTAGCAAAATCAATTCCGTAATTTAAAAGAATCGCCTACACTAAGTAGGTAAGCCCCTCAGGGCACTGATAACATAGAGACACAAAGCATTCCGTGGATATTACTAAAGGCTTCAGTTCTTCGGGAAAACGATATATGTATTACCAATGATTGTATAATCTCTGTTTTCCTTAATATACGTTACGTCTAACCTACTGTCACACCACTTAACGAAATGAAGAACTCCAGGTGATAATCCATACATAACTGACATCTAGTGGCTGATTAGCAAACTACAGGCACATGCTCCGGTTTCTGTCCTTGAATACAAACTTAATACAAATTCTGACATTTTCATTAAGCTTATGGATACTTAAATGTTTCGGCTTTTGTCGTTTGTTCATACTTCATGACCTTCAGGCAATCCCATCGAGAAATTTACAGTTGAGAGAGAGGGGGACTCAAGAGATGCACTAATGTTCAGTCACATGACTGGCAGAAAAGGCCAAGAGGGTTGATTAAGCCAAGAGAGCACTCACTGTGTAGATCCATATTATTAAAGGCTTTACTAACTTATTTGATCACCAGTGGTTCTAGATCTCCATTGAAAGCAGTCACTGGGTCAAGAAGGGGACAAAGGAGTGTCATCAGTGTGCACTCCTTTCTGATAAAAACTCAGCTTCTCGGTCACCACATCATTTACTGGCCTCAATATTCATATTTAAACACGCTTACCATGCCTTGGAAAAAGAATGTCCTTCATTATTAAAATAATGGAAAATGGTATTGGACTCACATGGCATTACTTTATCATACTTGAATTTTACATCTTTCCTGGCTGTCTGATTTATAATAATATAAATGCATGACAAATTTAACCTGACAGATTGGATGGGCATGAATGGACACTGTTCCGGAGCAGAATATTAAAGTCTTCTCCGGAACAAAAATGGAAGCCGGCACAATTGGCACATTTGTGGAGAATATATTCATTAGACCCAAGCTGCTGAATTTTGAACAAGTTGAATAAAATGCAGTAAGTGATATCAGCTGGAATTACATTAATTGAGACCTGCAAATAACTGCATGGAGGAATCAAGTGAAAGATCTTCTACAACAGGCCAGGCTAAATTAATATTCACTCTGTGACAGAGGATACTGGCCAAGGTTAGAAATCATTTTGCATTTTCTTTCTGTAGCAGTAATACTTTTGGCAGAATATGGTTTCTACCTCGAATTAACAAATTGCCCTTGACACAAATGACATTGCTATTTCAGTCCACATATAAAAATACAATAACGCATATCAATAATAAGCAATAACACAAAGCTGCAACGCCTTCATTGTGAATGCTTCGTAAAGTAGCACATCAACATAGCTGGGCAGCATATCGACTTCTTTGGTAATCGGGTTAGCGAACAACTTATTTGAGACAGCTAAATATCATAAATATTAGTCAATATTACAATAACTTTAAAATAAGTTAGCAATCAGTTGGCTCAAACACAAGAACGTTGTACAAATACGATTTTCTTTCTGTTTGGTTAGCTTCTTAGCGACTCCACACAAGTCAATGGTAATTTGTGTAAGTGGGCCAAAACACCAAGAACTCGCGTGAATTGCATACTGGGTTGTGTAGTCCTCGTGACGAGCCTGTCTCGCGTATGAACTACAATGCCTATCAAAGCGCACAACAAGGACCGTGAAACCTCGCGCCACGGGGCATGCGCAGGGGACACCTTGCACCTCATCTTCATGCTGCTAAGCTTCGCTCGAATAAAACAAGAGCTGCTTGGACGACTACAATCAAAAAACTGCGGGAGACACAGAGGAAGTAATACGTAAAAATATTTATTTTTCGCGCTGTAACTAGCGTTTGTTGATGTTGAGAGCTTTACAGGCATGCTTCAGGTGTATATAATTTTTAAAGAAAATGCTTTGAACCTGGCGAGCTGGTTGCTACCTCAGTTTCAACAAAGCTGCCTGTCGCAACAATGCAACAAAGCCTGGTTTCGTTAGGTGTTTATGTTGTGCGTGAACTTGAGCGTGAAATAGAGAAAGTGCAACAAACTTAGTGAATGTATGATTTACTTCTAGTGGAGCGTTTGCTTTATTTTTGTGCAGGACGGGCCCTTTGATTGTGGGGAAATGTGCAGCGCAGTTGGCTAAGTCGACTGCGATTCAGACTGGCGAGCGAGCTCCCCTCTGCCCGCCATCTTTAGGAGGATGTGCGGGTAATGTGTGTTTTACAGAGAGTAGGGGGTGAGTGTGTGGGCAGTGTGTTTTACACTGAGCGGGAGTGAGTGTGTGAGGACAGCGTTGTGCACAGAGCAGGAACGAGTGTGTGTGGTGAGTGTTTTCGATGTGTGTGTATTTTAACAAGCAGGAACGAGTGTGTTTTTAAACGGCTGGACTATTGACATACGCGGGGAACCGTGTATCGTTAGTCTGCAGTTGTAGCTAAATATTGTTTTACAACGTACCTAGGTCGCATTTGATGGTGTTTGCGGTTGTTAATGCCCCTCTAATGTGTTCATGTGAAATGCGAGGACCGAAGTGCATTTGAGCGCTTTTTTCAATAAATGTATCTTAGCCTGCTAGCATTAGCCATGTCGTTTATTGGCTAGTCCTCAGGTTGTAGTTGGCCAACTATGTTTTGTGTACGTTTGTTTTGGAAGTTATTAGTCATGCAAACGGATGTACCGTTAGGCAAAGGCAGTTCAAAGCAGATTTTTTCATGTGTTTGCCGTCGGTCGTTGGAATATTTTGGTAGATAGCATACATGCTAGTTCGCTTAGCCGCCAAATAAATGTCATTTATTGTGTGTGTTGCGCGGGAGTGTCTTTCCCCGCTACAATCGCAACACAACGGATGTATTACTCAATATCGCTAACTTTTTAAGAACTACAGCTACGAATGAATGTCGTCTACTGTTAGGTATGCGTCCAACTTTATCGGTGATTCATTACAATTTGTTACAAATGTCGTTAGCTATGATCACCCGTTAGGCTATGCTGTGCGCTAACAAGCTGTGTAACTAATGTTTTCAGTCAAGTTATTCGGTGCACCCGCAAGAGTTTCATCCAACATTGTAGTTTGCAGTTTAGGGTTTTTTTTTTCCTTTTGCTTTTGTGTTCTTCCCCGCCTAGCAAGGTTGTTAATTAATTTGACTGCATAACCAGTTTGAGGCTCAAGTCTTTCCTGTGGCTTCACAGTGAAACTAACTGCATCGATGTTGGTTTAACTTTGCTTTCCCCAGTTGAAAGCCATTGTTTCGATAAGCTTGAAATGTTTGTGTGACGTGTAGCTTACATGTCGCCTTTATAAAAGCACTATTACAGCTGTATGTTGTTTTTCTCTGGAGTGCTTTGCAGAATGTTGGTTTCTTTGCTCTACAAACTCCTTTGAATGAATTAAACTTTTTAAATCTTAGACTAGACGTGGGCTTAAGTTTAAAAAGTAAATTGCCTGTATACAAGTGGTCAGACGGACGGCTGCGGATGCATTCATAGATATTAAGCGCTAGGTAATTAGTCCTTCCCCTTTGCAGAAAGTTGTATTATAATGGAATTTCTGGTCGTGTATAGTTTGTGCTCGCGGAAACTCCTCCCCCAAGATGAGAAGTTTTCCCACCCGAACACTCGGGGACTCCGTTTATGATGCCTGTCGCGCGCTAGCTGTCTCCGAGGAGATCCCTCTTCGTCAGGCCGTGCCTAGTTTTTTAAAAATACGCAGGACAATCGAGGGTGCTCACACTGGTGTATAAACTGCGGTCCCACCCACACTCGGGGAAACATAACAAAGCTGCCGGTGTGGTTTTCATTTTAGTGTCACTTTTGGCCGCTTTGGCTAAAGTTCTAACTAGCCAAAGCGAGACACGGAACACACCTTGTGAGACTGAGCTAGACAGTCAATAAACGAGTCCGGCAACGTCTTTTTCAGTGCATATCTTAAATTCCTTTGAGGAAATTGTAGTCTGATGTTAGTTGTTTAGGGCAGTGTCTGCCGCCTGTTGTTAAAACAGGGCTGTTTTCTCAAGTGAACTAGATGCGCCTGAAGTGGAGAACACTGATTGTAATCGGCTGGACAGTTTCTGATCATAGGCCTTTTCTGATTTGATGAGTTTCTTTCTGTCTTTTTGTGTGGCTATTTTCTGTTAAAGCAGAGTTTCTGCTTAGTGGTAGAGATGGATTTGGCCCCGCAGAAATGATCTGAGTGGCATATCGTCTATGTGTTTAAGCTGTGAAGGTGACAGTCTGTAGTGTAGAAGTCATTAATTGAACTCAAGTTTCTTGTGTTGGGTTGTTGTCTGAGGTAGACATTACATGAAGCTCGGAGGCTTTATTTTCATACCAGAAACGAGTCACTAAAATGGCTGATTTTGGCAGGGAATCGCTAACGTAGCCCTGACAAGCTGCTCTTGATGAATGTGTGCGGGTAACGCCCTATCAGATTGTCACTGACTGGATGCTTCCCCGATCTCGTCTGTTTGGTCCCGTCAGAGGTCAGAGGTCAGGCCCTGAGATGGGATGCGTGTACCCCCAGCGGAGGACCGAGCTGAGAGAGAGACGCGCCACTTGCTGAAGAGACGCAGAGTCCGGCCCCTCCCCTCCCCCACCCCTCCTCCTCCTCCTCCCCCACCCCCAGGCACAGAGAGCCAGAGCGTGCCCCATCCCCCACACCCCCCCCGACCCCGCCGAACATGTCTGCGGTCACGCCCCCGTCCAGGCCCCGCCCCCTGGAGTCAACCCCCCGCCCCCCGAGGTCACGAACCCCGGCAAGCCGGGCAGGAAGACCAATCAGCTGCAGTACATGCAGAACGTGGTGATGAAGACTCTGTGGAAGCACCAGTTCGCCTGGCCCTTCTACCAGCCGGTCGACGCCATCAAATTAAACCTCCCGGTGAGTGCGCCTGTCAGCAAGCCTGTCATTCATCAAACTATCTTTAATTTTTTATACTTCTTTTTCGAGGCTTTTATTTTGTATTTGATGGCGGTGTCTTGGTTGTCATCTACAGTCTGGCTTTGTTCCATCGCTCTGGTTACATACTTTATCTTTCACGTCTTTTCATAACGTGACATTATACTCCAACGTGTTGTGTGAAAATGAACCGTTTTTCATTTGACAGCAGAATGCCATAATTGGAGACTTTTTTCAGCGATACCAGCTTTATTTTGACTGCTTGTATGTAGACTGTGTAAATGCTTCAGCAAGAGCTGCAGTGTAGTGTAATGCTTAGAGAACTGGGCTTGTAATTCCAAGGTTTTTATTCATTTTTATTTAACCATTATTTAACCAGGGAAACCCCATTGAGATTGAAATCTCTTTTGCAAGGGGGACCTGACATGAAACACAGTTACCAAACAAGACTTACACCTAACAAAATGTACAAACGGGGAATGACAGAGGTGTAACAATAATTAAAAGTAGAGAAGAGGTTAAAAGCCGGAGCATACTTCAGTCACAGAGTCATGAATTGCATATTTAAAGTCCACAATTGAAATTCATTTGTCAAGTTTAAAATTCTTTTGCAGATTGTTCCAACTATAAGGTACAAAATATCTGAAACCCATCCTACCAAATTCAGTAGTGGGACGAGGGTCTTTAAAGAGTATTACGTCCCTAGAGCGGAGGTGATAACTGAATTTCTAATAGGTCACACTAAGGTTAGTGTGTTTGATTTCCAGCTGGGTTGTTGCAGTTATACCCTTGAGCAGGGTACTTATCCAGAACTGCTTCAGTAAATATCCAGCTGTATAAATAGTTTGTATGTAAATAAAGTAGTCTGATGAAATTGCTCTGGATTAGTGTGCTTGCTAAGAGCCTTAATGTAATATATATAGTATTAAAATGTTTTTCTTATCTGACACCATAACAATGGATCTCTCTCTTATGCAGGATTTATTCAGTCTCGTAGACTAGACTGTATAAATACATCAGTATGTATAAAACGGCACTGAATGGTGTTAAATTCTAAACCCCTTTCCGTCGTGAAACAGGATTATCACAAGATAATCAAGAGCCCCATGGACATGGGGACCATAAAGAAGAGGCTGGAGAACAACTACTACTGGAGCGCCAGCGAGTGCATGCAGGACTTCAACACCATGTTCACCAACTGCTACATCTACAACAAGGCAAGTCCCCACAGTGCAGGTTACATTACAAACACCATGTTCACCAACTGCTACATCTACAACAAGGCAAGTCCCCACAGTGCAGGTTACATTACAAACACCATGTTCACCAACTGCTACATCTACAACAAGGCAAGTCCCCACAATGCAGGTTACATTACAAACACCATGTTCACCAACTGCTACATCTACAACAAGGCAAGTCCCCACAATGCAGGTTACATTACAAACGCCATGTTCACCAACTGCTACATCTACAACAAGGCAAGTCCCCACAGTGCAGGTTACATTACAAACACCATGTTTACCAACTGCTACATCTACAACAAGGCAAGTCCCCACAATGCAGGTTACATTACAAACACCATGTTCACCAACTGCTACATCTACAACAAGGCAAGTCCCCACAATGCAGGTTACATTACAAACACCATGTTTACCAACTGCTACATCTACAACAAGGCAAGTCCCCACAATGCAGGTTACATTACAAACGCATGTTCACCAACTGCTACATCTACAACAAGGCAAGTCCCCACAGTGCAGGTTACATTACAAACACCATGTTTACCAACTGCTACATCTACAACAAGGCAAGTCCCCACAATGCAGGTTACATTACAAACACCATGTTCACCAACTGCTACATCTACAACAAGGCAAGTCCCCACAATGCAGGTTACATTACAAACACCATGTTTACCAACTGCTACATCTACAACAAGGCAAGTCCCCACAGTGCAGGTTACATTACAAACACCATGTTTACCAACTGCTACATCTACAACAAGGCAAGTCCCCACAGTGCAGGTTACATTACAAACACCATGTTCACCAACTGCTACATCTACAACAAGGCAAGTCCCCACAATGCAGCGCTGGGTCACTGCTGGTTACATTACATTCCGCCTGTGGGAGAGAGTCGCTAACCAAGAGAAGAACGTCATTCTTTGGCTTCAAAAGAAGTGAAAGAACTGAAAGGGAAAGCTTGTTTATTTTTTACTGGTGCATCATAGACCTCAACCAATTAGGATCTTGTGGAATGGAGTTAGTGGAGTTGGCGAAGGTGCTGATTGGCTGTGTGTTTTGGGTCTTTTCCCCCCGCCCCGCCCCTACACCTCTAGCCCTCGGATGACATCGTGCTCATGGCTCAGGCCCTAGAGAAGATCTTCCTGCAGAAAGTGGCCATGATGCCCCAGGAGGAGGTGGAGCTGTTGCCCCCCGCCCCGAAGGTCAAGGGGCGGAAACCCCCCGGCACAGGTCAGTCCCCCTGCCCCACTCCCCCCTCCACCTGCTACCCCACTGTATCGGAAATTGGGCTGTTTGCACTATGTTCGAAAACATGGCCAACTTCAGTTTTTTTGAATCTCCCTTCAATTCAATTTATTGTCATTATACCATTCCAGTATAACAAAAAGTCTTGTTTGCCAGTCTCTCTGGTGCAACTAGAAATAAAATGACAAAGACAAAACACAATAAGTGAAAAAAAAATAATAGAAAAGAGTTTTAAAAAACTAAAAGTTATGTATAAAAACTGCAAGTCCTCATACATAGCCATCTTCGAAAGTCTTGCAGTGCCATTAAAAAATTCCCGTTGTTGCACAACCCGTGTCCATAGTCAGGCTTAGTAATCAGTGTGTGGGGTGGGTGGGGGTCACTAGCTTTACAGCTCTTGGAAAGAATGTGTTCTTCATTCTGCTGGCCCGTGACTGTATGATCCAGTATCTCCTACCAGATGGCAGGGGGTCAAACAGGTGGTGGCTGGGGTGTGATGGGTCCCTGGTGATGCAGTGGGCCCTCAGACATCTCTTGTCAAAGATGTCCTGTATGGGTGGTAGTGCAGTTCCAGTTGAGAAGACCAAGGGCTTGTAGTTTGCCGACCAGCTTTGTAGGAATGATGGCCGATTGTCTGTTCAAGATCAGAACATGTTGACCTTTCAGTTGGTTTGATCCATGGTAATATGTATTGCATATGGGGTAGGTAGGAAGTGATTCCAAAAGAAAAGGTCTTGTTTGTTGTTCAGACATGTCATCTGAAGTTGAGTCCTACAGCCAAAGTTCAGAAGGGCTGTTCAGTAGACTTGGTTTTAAGAGGCCAGTGTTTGAGCCCGTGTTGCTCCGCCCACTCCGAGGTCTGATTGGCTCTTTCCGTCACATGTTCCCTCCTGCAGGGGGTCAGCAGGAGCCGGCCGTGTCCTCAGCCTCGCCTCCTCCGTCCTTCTCCAGCAGCACGCCCCCGGTGTCCCAGTCCCCCGTCATCGCCTCCACTCCAGTGCCAACCATCACCTCTAACATCCCCACAGTGCAGACCACGCCCACCGCCCCGCCCATGATGCCCGTAGTTCCCCCCGCGCAGCCTGTCATCAAAGTAAGCCCCGCCCCCCTCACAAACTCTCCAGTAGAGTAGAACCACAGCAGTGTGGGTGGAGCTTAAGAAAGCTAACGTCGAAACGCTTGTCTTCGTCTTCCTTTAAAACGTAATGCTTCGGGTGTTTTGTTGTTTTTTGCCTTATTTCATAACTTATAACAATCTGAAAAGCCTTTTTTTTTCATTTCTGTTTATGTAATTTTTTTAAAATTGAAAGATCGAAGTGTACTACACAAGATAGGGAACAATTTACAATAAATAACAAATACAGAGGACAACACGAGAGGGGGTAAAAAACACATGGGAATCACATAAGTGGAGTTGAAGAGGGGTGCCATTTTAGAAATGCACCCTCTCTCAGCTACATTAGGAAGGGAGCTACTTCAGAAATTAAAAATAGTAATAACCGCGAGTGTACGCACACGCTTGGCCGTCTTTGTCCCCCGCAGAAGAAGGGCGTGAAGCGGAAAGCTGACACCACCACGCCCACCACCTCCGCCATCACGGCCAGCCGCGGCGAGTCGCCGCCCCCCGTCCCCCCGGAGGCCAAGCCGGGCAAGGCGGCGGCGGCGGGGGGGCGGCGGGAGAGCACGGGGCGGCCCGTCAAGCCGCCCAAAAAGGACCTGGAGGACGGCGAGGCGGCGGCGACGGGGGGGCTGCCGGGGGGGAAGAAGGGCCGGCTGACGGAGCACATGCGCTACTGCGACAGCATCCTGCGCGAGATGCTCTCCAAGAAGCACGCCGCCTACGCCTGGCCCTTCTACAAGCCCGTGGACGCCGACGCCCTGCAGCTGCACGACTACCACGAGATCATCAAGCACCCCATGGACCTCAGCACCGTCAAGGTGTGTCCCCCTCAGTATTGGGGGTGTGGAGACTGTAGGCCTAGATGGTTCTTGACACAGTATTGGGGTTGTGTGAGACTGTGCTAGTGATCTGACAAGTTGGGTGACGTAGCCGATGGTTCTTGAACGTATGGGTTTTGGACTGTAGCTAATGTCTGACACAGTTGGTTGTGGGACGAGCCTGATGATCTGCACAGATGGGTTGTGTACTGTGCCAATGTTCTTGACACGGTATTGGGGTTGTTTGGAGACTGTAGGCCTAGATGGTTCTTGACACGGTATTGGGGTTGTTTGGAGACTGTAGGCCTAGATGGTTCTTATGGCTTTAGACAGGTATGATCTCTCATCCTTCTCCTCCCATGTTGTCATGGTGACACTGTCCGTTTCCTGTTTCCAGAAAAAGATGGATGAGCGGCAGTACCTGGACGCCCAGGGCTTTGCAGCGGACGTGCGGCTGATGTTCTCAAACTGTTACAAGTACAACCCGCCGGACCACGAGGTGGTCGCCATGGCCAGGAAACTGCAGGTAGGCCTCGGAATTTATCGCGGGCGAAGTGCAGGGTCGTCTTTTCGTGAAGTTGTCACTTGGCAGCTACTGTAAAACGATGTTTGCAGAGTTGACTGTTCTGGGATCAGTTGTGGTGGCTTTTTGCTTGGAATAAGAACATACTTGCATCGCCACATCATACGCTGACGTTAACATTCCATATAATAGTGAGAAATCAATACTGAGCACTGAGAGTTTGGCACTTTTCAGGGTTCCCTACAGAAATAACCACTATGACCACTGACTCTCAGCCCTTAAGAACATTTACTTCTGTACCTTCTGCCTTCATGTAAACAGACAGAATTCAGAAACGGCTTCACGCGTCCACAGGGTAACCTGGGGGAACTTTGCACAAACGCGTTTCTGTACACCCGTCCCGTCCGCACCCTTCCCCTTCCTCAGGACGTGTTTGAGATGCGCTTCGCCAAGATGCCGGACGAGCCGGCGGAGGCCAGCCCGCCCCTGGCCCCGCCCGCCGAGGGCGTGGTCACCAAGAGCCGGGAGAGCAGCGGGAGCAGCGGGGGGAGCTCCAGCTCGGACAGCTCCGACTCGGAGGAGGAGCGGGCCACCCGGCTGGCAGAGCTGCAGGAACAGGTGGGTGCGGAACAGGTGGGTTTCAGAGCCGAGGACCCGGGTCCCGAACCGCCCCAGCGCCGGGGGAGGGCCACGCCGTCCTCCCCAACCCTCCCCGCCATACACCCCCATCCCAGCATTTAGGCCCTCTTCCCCCTTACAGCTGCTTTACAGAGGGAGGGGGGGCGCTAGAGAGTATATCTGTCACATGGTTCATCATCCTCCTGTCCCTTTGCACTATAGCTGCCCCCCCTCCTCTCCCCTTAACACAGCCATGCAGTTCAGTCTTTAACCCCCCTGCCATATTGACAGGACTGAACGTTAACTCTCCACCACAGGGGTGTCCAAATCTTATCTGAAAAGGGCCGGTGTGGGTGCGGCTTTTTGTTTTAGCCCAGCGCTAACACACCTGATTCTAATCAAGGCCTTCATCGAAGGCCGTGATTAGCTAAGTGGTTAAATCGGGTCCCTTTTCGGATTAAGATTGGAACACCCTCTTGCTCTACCTCCTACAGTTCTGCATCCCTAGGCGGCTGTTGGCAGACATGGCTTGCGCGCGCTGCCCCGTAGCTTTGCGCTTTAACGGATTGTAGCGCTTGTGTTCATGTAAGCGGCGTCACGGCGCAGAGGTAGACTGTCCTAACGTTTGTTGACCTTTTCATGACCTCTGGATGACCCCCCACCTGACTTCACTTTGGCTTTTTTACCAGCGATTCTCTGTGGAGCGCCCCAAGGGTAACGGGTGCGCCGAGCGTTTTCAGGTGATTCGCCTCCTCCCTCCCGGTCCCCACTAACTCCTCATTGGTCTGATTTGTGCCCCCTCTCCCCCCCCTCCCCCCCCCCTCCCCATCCCCTCGTCCTGTCGTGCCAGCGATAGAGGGGTCCCTAGTGGTGGCGCGGGGGCTTCTGGGTGCAGAGGAGCTTTTGGTCTGGTTTTCCTTTTCCCTCCGGTATCTTGCGTGGGGGGAGGGTGGGGGCAACAGCCTTCTTTCACTCTGCCCTCCCCGGTCCTGTCCGCATCATTGATTGGTTGGTGTCGCTTGATTGATCTGAGGGGAGGAACAGCTGAAAGGTTTTTTTTTTTTTTCTTTTTGAAGGGGCCTGTTTGTGATCATTTCCTAATCTTAGCCATGCTTCATAATTTTCCAGCATTACCGTTTTCCTGAAGGTCTCTCCCCCCCCTCCCTTTTCATTCTCTTAACTAATTACTGTCTCAGGTTTTGAAGACCTCTTGGAGTGCTTAGTCTAATTCCTCAGCTTCCTGGGTCCTGCAATCACTGTTGGGTTGCAATTAACAGACATGCTGATTTTGTTTTATTTGTTGAAAATATCAGATCAGTACTGCTCTGAGATTTGAAAGCAAAATGAATCACCTGTGACCAGTATTGTCCTTCTTTGATGGGGATATGTCTGCATTTGTCTCACTTGGTGGACCATCGATGGGAAATTAATGCGAAATGACACTTAAGGGTTGATTGTCTTGTGCGTTTTGCAGTATCTGATCTTGCTATTCTCAAAATGCGCTCTGTCTCTCCAATCTAAGCATGGCAGTCATACACACGAGCAGATGGATGAATGAGATCACTACCAGTTAAAAGTAGAGATAATGCCCATTACTTTCCAAGTTAATTCTTAGTCAAGCACTACGTAAGCAATGAGAATATCACCCTGCAAGAAAGTGCACAGTAACATACTTTTAAAGACCTTTTAAGACTTGCAGTGTACATAGATTGAATGAAAGGTGTAAAGATGTGAAACGGCAGATTTTTGCCGTTATTTCAGCTTCACTGGTGCCGGAGTTGTGTTTCGGTATAAACCCCTCCCCCGCCTCCCTCTCTCCTCAGCTGAAGGCCGTTCATGAGCAGCTGGCCGCCCTGTCCCAGGCGCCGGTAAGTAAACCAAAGAAGAAGAAAGAGAAGGAGAAGAAGAAAAAGGAGAAGGACAAAGAGAAGCACAAAGCGAAGGCGGAGGAGGAGAAGAAGCCCAAGCAGCCGTCCGCCCTGCCGGCCAAGCAGCCGGCCCCGCCCAAGAAGCCTCCGGCACGGAAGGCCAACAGCACCGTCACGGCAACCAGGTATTACCCCCTCTCCCGTTTGTCACGGCCCGTACTGCCCTTTTACACTCGCCGTCAGCAACCAGGTACTGCCCTTCCCGCTGTTTCACGCACCAGTACCCCGCGTCATGGCAACCAGGTACTGCCCCCTTTTACCCCGCTGTTGTCACGGCAACCAGGTACTGCCCCCCTTTTACACCGTCGCCGTCATGGCAACCAGGTACTGCCGCTTTTTACTCCGCCACTGTCACAATAACCAGGTACTGCCCCTGTAATACCATCATGGCAACCAGGTACTGCACCTGTAACATTGTCACAGCAGCCCGGTTCTGTGCCTGTTAGAACACCACCACCATCATGGCAACTGGGAATTGTGTTATGAATGGTGTTACTTTACTGTGGCAACCAGCACACACAACATACACAATCACCCAGAACCCCCGAGCTGAAGAACTGTAATTTGGTCGCCCCTCTCGACGGCGTCCCAGTAACGACCGCGTCGTTAACGGCAGATCCCCTCCCCCCTCGAAATCTGACAGGCAGCCAAAGAAGGGGGCGAAGGGGGGCGAGCGCGAGTCGGAGGACGAGCCCCCGCTGCCCATGACGTACGACGAGAAGCGGCAGCTGAGCCTGGACATCAACCGGCTGCCGGGCGAGAAGCTGGGCCGCGTGGTGCACATCATCCAGTCCCGCGAGCCCTCGCTGCGCGACTCCAACCCCGACGAGATCGAGATCGACTTCGAGACGCTCAAGCCGTCCACGCTGCGCGAGCTGGAGCGCTACGTCAAGTCCTGTTTACAGAAGAAGCAGCGGAAACCGCCGCGTGAGTCTCCCCTCCGCTACGCTCTGCTCCTCTTTCCTCCTCTCTTTTCCTCTCTTCCCTTTCCCCTCCGCTCCTCTTTCCTCCTCTCTTTTCCTCTCTTCCCTTTCCCCTCCGCTACGCTCTGCTCCTCTTTCCTCCTCTCTTTTCCTCTCTTCCCTTTCCCCTCCGCTACGCTCTGCTCCTCTTTCCTCCTCTCTCTTCCTCTCTTCCCTTTCCCCTCCGCTACACTCTGCTCCTCTTTCCTCCTCTCTCTTCCTCTCTTCCCTTTCCCCTCCGCTACACTCTGCTCCTCTTTCCTCCTCTCTCTTCCTCTCTTCCCTTTCCCCTCCGCTACACTCTGCTCCTCTTTCCTCCTCTCTTTCCTCTCTCCCTTTCCCCTCGTCGCTCTGCTCCTCTTTCCTCCTCTTTTCCTCTTCCTTTCCCCTCCTCGCTCTGCTCCTCTTTCCTCCTCTCTCTTCCTCTCTTCCCTTTCCCCTCCGCTACACTCCGCTCCTCTTTCCTCCTCTCTCTTCCTCTCTTCCCTTTCCCCTCCGCTATGCTACTCTTTCATCCTCTCTCTTCCTGTCTCTTCCCTTTCTCCTCCGCTAGCGTTTGAGGCTTAACACTCTACAGCGCCCCCCCTTGCATTGGAGCCTGCTGCGTTCTCCTGTAGCCTTCCGGTTAGCTGTAGCGCGCGTCGCTTTCCGTGTCGTAAACGAGTACATTTTTAAAGTTTATTGCAGTAGATGTGTAGTGGTACTTCTGCACTGCTTGGCCTGCGGTTCCCATTTAGCTTATCCTGCAGCTGCTGTCATTTAGCAAGAATTCAGAATGTCAGTTTGGCTCGTCCAGTCTGACTGTCCGTAAAGTTTTTATTTTAGATCAACTTAGATTTTCAGCTCCTGTCAGTCTTACGGGGGGCCTGGTTTTAAACGTCCCATCAGTGAGCTTAGTTTAAAGGCGACTTCCCTTAGTTTGGCTCTGGTGCTGTGTTTGGTTTGGTGCTGACGGTCCTCTCCTCCCCCCCCCTCCCCCCCCCCACAGAGAAGGGCGGCTCGGGCGGCGGCGGCCCCTCCAGGCTCAGCGGGACCAGCAGCTCCTCGGACACGGGCAGCAGCAGCTCCAGCGGCTCCAGCTCGGACAGCACCGACTCCGACTGAGCCGCCATCGCCGTCGCCAGCCTTCTACTTCCTGTCTGTTTTTCTTCTTTTAAAAAACAAAAAAACAAAAAAAAAAAAAAAATCTTTTTTCTGTTTTTCATTTTTAAATGGAACATTGTATGCAGGTGTGGTTGTTTTCCCCTCTGAGACTTATGTTTTATATAAAAGTACAATAAATTAAAAAAAAAAAACAAAGCAACGCCACGCCAAAGAACATTTAAGGTTTTTTTTAAATGTTTTGGTGGAGACACGAGAACGGTGAGGAGCTTGGTTTGACTTGACGGGGTCGAGGGGAACTTCTCTGGCTTTCAAAGGGAGCGGTCTGATACCAAGCGAACAAAAATTTGTTAAAAAGAAAGAGAATAAAAAAACGCATTTAAAGATTCTTTAACTGGATGAATGAAAGGAGATTTTTTACTTTTATTTTTTTGGGGGGAAGGACCTTGCCCAGTGAATTTAATCTCAGAAAGTCGTTGATCAAAATGGCGTCTGTGTTCAACTTTCTAAAAACGATCTGGCGAAGTCGCGTCTGCGCTTCAGTGGAGTGGAGGGAGTCGTCACGGCAACATCACCTGGACCCAACCTCTCAGCCAATCGCGTCACACGGTCCCCGCAAACCTCATCACATTCCACAAGTGTCCAACTGTCCATATTCCTGTGCATCGACCCTTTCCTAATTTATTTGACGTCTTTACAAAGAACATGGTTATAATTTGCTCAAACAACAAACAAAATAATTAGGTGTTTGCCAACACAAAGAATGTGAATTTTTGCTCCACTCTACAGAGATCCAGCCCCCCCCCCACCCACTTTCAGTGCTTCTTAACGAGTGTTAGGAGTTGCCAAGTGGCCACCAACGTTAGATCTGTTTCAGATAAGTTAATATGAAGCCATGCAATCTTCAAGTGATTAGTTAGGGAGCAATGCATTGCATCAGTTCAAGGTGGCTGGGAAATAAATTTTAAAAATCAGTTTATCCCCACCTGTGTTAGACGCTAAGCTTTCAAGTAATTAACTTTTCAATCATTTTTTCCCCCCCTGTCGACACCATACATGGGAAGTGTTTGACCTCGATTCTGTTTGACCATGGACTTTTTATAACTGGGATTAGTGGCTGTACAAATATCAAATTTCAGTGGCATCGCAAACATGTCATGTAGAGATCTTCACTTGTGTGTTAGAATGTATTTGAGCTGTTTGGGGGGGTGTCTGTTCAAAGGATGTTTGGGCGTGTCGGTGTTCTTTTTTGGGAAAGGGAAGGTGGCTTTGAGTGTTTCCCAGTTTCTGTTTTAAGACGATGCAGTATTTGTGATTGAATACAAATTTAAAGTGATCCCCCCCCTCCCCCCCTCAGCCAGATGCCTGTGTGTGTTACCAGAGATGAGCATTGTTGTATAAAATTATTTTTGGGGAATGTGACTGAAGTTTTATTCGTAGAATTGAGATTGCTGTTTTAAGATTTCCTGAGAAGCAGTGCATCGTTTACTCAGTTTCAGCTTTGTGGGATGTTCACATGTTTTCTGTGTCGCTTTAAAACGGTTAGCTTCCATTTTTGCTGTCTTTCTTCTTTTCTTTTTTTACACCTGAAAGCTCTAAGGTTATATCGCCATGCATTATCACAGAACCGGATGGTGCATTTGGGTTGTGTGCTTGTGTTACGCGTGTTTTACGAGATCATTTTGGTCTACCCTTGACCTCCACCAAGTCCCCAAATCTCACTGATGAATGTATGAAGTTGTGAATTAGACGGTCGTTTTGCACCTGCTAAGGAAATTGTTCTCATCAACAGTTTGCGGACACTGCCAAATTAACAGAAAGCAGTGTTAATCAATTCTTAAATGATCAGTGTGATACTTGGACCGCTGGTGTGCTCTGCCTTCAAATGACTGGGATGTTGTCACAAAATGGTAGAAATTCTCTGACTGCGCGCGGACCGCCCAAACAGGAAGTGGATACGAACGCATTGCATTGTGGTTACCACTTTTAATGTGAAACGTGAAAGCAAATCAGTTGCCCCTAGCAACAAGGGTAATATCACCGACAAGTCTTCCTTTCAAGGAATGTTTTTTTTTTTTAAATTACATGTCTTTGCTAAATGTCAGATATGGCTTCTAAATTACTCCACCTCGTTAAATGGGTTTAAATGCATTATTTTCAAAAATTATATTATTTTTTCCTGCTGCAACCAGTTCCTACCTTGGTTTGACATATGAAGCTAAATCTGTATAAAAATGCTCAAGGGGGTGAGGTTTGGGTTAACTGTTGTCATGGTAATGAGTCTTACAGCAGTGGCAAACTGCAAAACTCCCCAATTAAATCAGGAAAAAGTGCATTTCTCCATCACACTAATGCTTTCCCGTGTACAGCACCCTGATGGGTTGTCCTTTGAATGATGTCACAAGTTTTGAATGATAGAAAATAATTATATATAAATATTATATATAAATATATATATTCGCCACTTTTTAGTTTATTTTAGGCCCCTATCAAAATGCTATTATAGTTCATTTTATATAAAACAAAATAAAAAAAAACAAAAAAAACAAAGTTTACTTTTTATGTATGATGTGCATGCAGGCTTATTGGAACTTTCTTATACCCTTTTTTGAGCTGTTTATAGTAACTTTCTGTAAATGTCAGACATTGAAAAGATGGAGGATTCTGTGTAGATTTAGGTTTGTGTACTGCAATATGGGCCCCGGGGGGTTGGGTTGGGGGGGGGGGGAGGGGTTGTGTGGGTGGTGGAGGTGACCCTGGAGAGGAATTTGAAGCTAATATCAGATGTAACGGGTAACCTGGAGACTCCAGGCCAAATGGTTACTTTTCTTTTTTCATAAATAAACTACAAAAAACCTATTACTGTGTGCCCTGTTACTGCTTGACGCTTCTGCCCCAGAAGTGAACGGGTTGGGTGGCGTTCTGTTTCGATGCTCTGTTTGCTCCGGTGTTGGCTCTGTTGTCGCCGTGTTTCAGATAGGACCCAAATCAGCCTGGTCTTATGTTATGGTTTCCCAACTGTTATTTGAGCTATGTGGCAATAATATCTTGACTTGATTGATTGATAAATTGACAGGCTTTCATTGAAGACCAAAATGACAACTGTCGAAATCTGGTTAACGCAAGGTCTGCCCGCGGGAAACGAAGGTTTAAATCAGAAAAATGGCAATGAGCAGATTCCACGTTATGAGTAAATTTAAATTTCAGAAACTTGTACACACGCACGGTCAGTTACCTTAACTGAGTGTAGGTCGGAGTGCAACAAAGACCCGCACCGGCAGGGATGGCCTTGTCTTAAATTCTTCCCTCTGAAAAGTTACCGGTGTTTTTTCATTCATGTGTCTGCGTGCGTAGTTTGCAGGTGTGGAGTCGGAACCATGGGCATGTGTGAGATTGACTGGAAGAAGCACTACTCAGAGTGTCTGTCTTCAAAATACATTTGCATTCATATGGTCCGAGAGTTTGCGTTCTAGAGGGAAACTGGGATTTCTCCTGGACCATCACAGTGGATAAGCTGCAAAAAGTTTAATCGTTTTTGTTTTACATCAAATGTCTGGCTGGAATACTGGCTTGCATTCACCTAACATGGGCGGTGTAGTTGGAATTTCCTTAAATTCACTGAACAGTCACGAATCCAGACTCTGACAATCTGTTAGGTTTCATATAATTTAAATTTAAAACCTAGGACTGTAAAGCATTTCAGTTGTATATGGAATTTGATTGGTTCGTGGTGACCACGTTTCTTCAATGATGCTACGAACACACGTGGTACGGCGCACTCAGAGGGCCATGGATGCTAAACTTCATGTCAGTCAGACCAGCTGTTAATGATAAGACTATTTTCGAGTCTTTTGCACTACACTGAAGTATTTATGAAATTAGGAAACTATTCTGACTCGTCATATGTTCGATATTTTTTTTTAAGATGAGCAGTGCGGCAAAATGTGGATCGCCGAGCCACTGAAACAATTGTTTTCTATAATCTTATTACAAATCAATCTGGAACAGGCACATTTAGCGGTAAGTAAAGTGTGCATGACATAAAATACCACCGAATATTAAATAATATGCATGTTTTAATGTGTGTGATTAATGGAATACAATGGCCACAACTCGTCTCTATACGAAACAACAGTAGGTGCATATTATTAGTATGTTTTCTATGAAATACAGCACTTTGCCACCGCTGGTCCGATTCTGTACACGTCATAGCTAGACACCGCCTTTCCACGCATGCGCAGTGGCTTTCAGTTGCCACATTCCGCGCCTGAGCACCATTGCTGATATATTCTTTCATTGCTGGTTGGATATAGAAAGAAAAGGTGGATTATATTCGGTTTAGTATACCCAAGGCAGAATTCGCACCACCGCTTCGCCCGGTGCGTTTGGGAAGAAGAAGCACGACGTCTCACCAGCACGCAGACCGTGAGTATATGTGCGTTTATTGTTTGGAGTGGCTAGCTGGCTAGCAGGACAGTGCAGTGCATGTGTAAAAAGAAAGGAAAAAGATCCCAAGCGTGAATTTGATTTACCAAGTTGGGGGATGGGGTGTAGACCGGGGAAAGGCAGCACACCAGTAGCGGTTTAGCGATTCTGATTAATTTAACACTGCAGTGTTTATGAAGTCTGAATGTTAACATGAGAGGCAACATAGGTTGCTAACACTAAACCAGTAGCATGTCTGGTCAGCTGCACGGGATCAGGGATGCTATTGATGACCATTAGCTTGGTAGCATTTTAGCATTTCACATTATCAGGCCTTGTGAATCCTAAAAAAATTAATCTCAGACAACTGTCCGCTGGCGATTCGGCTCATAGAAACTAGTCCACTTCTCGTAGTCTCCTCGATTGTAGCCAGTGAATGTACTGCTAAATGTGAATGAATGTAGTGCAGTACCCAGGGGTGTTTCTGTCGTATGCACGCTTGCTAGGTGGACTTTTTTTGGTAGTAAGCTTGGCAACTTTCTGGAATGACCAGTGAGCTCTGAGTGCGGTGATCATGCATCGAATATCAGCTCGCTGTGCTGGCGACATTGTGCACCCCCAATGTAACATTCGCTAGCCTTAGGATGACGTTCATTTCCCTTCGTGCGTATTTTCATAAGTTTCTATGACGGCGGAACTGGTTTAGGATGTCTAAGTTGCCGCTTTAGCCAGGCAGGGATCGTGACAAGAACCGTGACTTGCCAGCGCGTTTAGGGGGTCTGTTTGCATTTTAATAAATATGTTCTGGTGATTTTAGGTGCTATGTTATAGTTGGCCGAAGCGAAAGGTGCTTCGGTGTGTCCCAAAATTGTTCAGAGCAAAACAGCCCCCCCCCCTCCCCCGCCCGATAGGGCGAAGAGTAGGGTTGATCTGGGAATATAACCTGTCAGTTGACCTTTTGTCTGGAAAACTCTCATGTAAATATAGCGTAATGGTTAAAAAAAAAAAACTATGACGAGTTATGAACTTGGAATACCGTATACCCGTGGACATTTGGAGAGTCTGCACAATATGAAAATTTAGGGAAGAACGTTGGTTTGAACATCTTCAATTATCTTGTGAGAACGTTGCAGAGCAGCACACACGCACTGGGAATGTCGCAATGATGATGATTAGGTGGCAATTTTCTCGTTATAGGTTGCATGACCTCATCAACGTTCTAACATTCTAACAAAAAAACCCTCTCAAACATAATCGTGCATGTGGATCCATGTACAGCGTGTGTTCGTCGGCATGGTCTTTCTGCGACATCTGGTCTATTGCGGGTTTATGAATGGCAGACTGTAACTATGCGAAATAGTGTGTTCTGTTAGGGTGGATACCACAGTCACGCTTTTACTGTATATTAATAATCCTGCTCCATATCAAGATGCAGAAAAGCACAAGTACCAGGATGTCATATGGTGTCAGGAAACTGTGCCTTTTGTATTTACAAATGCACTAAGGTAGCAGTTACAGCCACACGGAGCGCGTCAGTAATGGGCCGGGAAAGGGAAAGAGGGAAATTCCATGTGTATTCAAATGGAAGGGCATCGCTAAACGTTTTATGCAGAGCGTGATGGGAGGACTAGACCGGAGGTGCATGATGGGACTCCACCTCCCAGTAGCCCTTTTGTGAAACTTTCTATAACACTGCCTAATGACTCTAATGCTAGCCGGACTGGGACTGTAATGCTCTATGACTGGGACTGTAATACTCTGTGACTGGGACTGTAATGCTCTATGACTGGGACTGTAATACTCTGTGACTGGGACTGTAATACTCTGTGACTGGGACTGTAATGCTCTATGACTGGGACTGTAATGCTCTGACTGGTGTATATCTGTGACTGGGACTGTAACTCTGTGACTGGGACTGTTGCTCTATGACTGGGACTGTAATGCTCTATGACTGGACTGTAATGCTCTGTGACTGGGACTGTAATACTCTGTGACTGGACTGTAATGTCATGACTGGGACTGTAAGCTCTGTGACTGGGACCGTAATGCTCTGTGACTGGGACTGTAATGCTCTATGACTGGGACTGTAATGCTCTGTGATGGGACTGTAGCTCTATGACTGGACTGTAATACTCTGTGACTGGGACTGTAATGCTCTGTGACTGGGACTGTAATACTCTGTGACTGGGACTGTAATGCTCTATGACTGGGACTGTAATGCTCTGTGACTGGGACTGTAATGCTCTATGACTGGGACTGTAATACTCTGTGACTGGGACTGTAATGCTCTGTGACTGGGACTGTAATGCTCTATGACTGGGACTGTAATGCTCTGTGACTGGGACTGTAATACTCTATGACTGGGACTGTAATGCTCTGTGACTGGGACTGTAATGCTCTATGACTGGGACTGTAATGCTCTGTGACTGGGACTGTAATGCTCTATGACTGGGACTTAAGTTCAAGTTTATTTATATGGTACATTTCATACACATGGAAATGCAGTGCGCTTCACACAAAGTGCACACTTGCATATACACATATAAAGAAATACATGAAATTTAGGCCCTACTTGTAAAATTATGCCTTCCACAACCACCCTTCCCCAGCAAGCACATTAGTCAAAAGCCATGCAGTAAAAGAAAGTTTGAGCCCACTCTTAAAGGTGAGAGTTGGAGCCCATCTTAAGTAATTCCTGTAATGCTGCATGACTACTACTTGACTGAGACTGTAACTCTGCATGACTGTGACTAACACTGTGACTGAGACTAACACTATGTGACTGGGACTGTAACGCTGCATGACTGAGACTGTAATGCTGTGTGACTGGGACTGTAATACTGCGTGACTGAGACTGTTGCTTTGACAGTTTGTCAGGTTGCTGTGTTTTTATTGTAGTCTGGCAGTTCTCTTGCGGTCCGCTTCACCAGCTGCGTTACCATGGCAACGGAGGAGAAGAAACCAGAAACTGAGGCTTCTAAGACGCAGTCTGCATCATCTACTTCTGGCAGTCAGACTAAGGTAGGGCCCCCAGTACCTGAGTGAGCCTGTTTCAGCTTCAGTGATAATGCCCCAGTACCTGAGTGAGCCTGTTTCAGCTTCAGTGATAATGCCCCAGTACCTGAGTGAGCCTGTTTCAGCTTCAGTAATAATGCCCCAGTACCTGAGTGAGCCTGTTTCAGCTTCAGTAATAATGCCCCAGTACCTGAGTGAGCCTGTTTCAGCTTCAGTAATAATACCCGCAGTACCTGAGTGAGCTTGTTTAATATAGTTTGTAATATGCTGGTGCCTTATGCTGGTCTTTGCTTGGCCACTTAAAGTTTCTGTTCCAGTAGAGTTTTGTTAATTGGTAGAGGTATGATTCATAAATGGGTGCACAAGGCCACAGTCTCCCATCTCCTTGACCTGCCCTGCCGTGCCCCACCCTGCTACGCCCTACCCTGCTCTGCCCCCCCCCCCACCCCCCCGGTCCCGCCCCGCCTGCCTCAGCTACAGCCGTCAGTAAAGCGGTATTCATCTGTTGCTCCTTGGCTTGCCTTGCAGTCCGCCCCCGCGAAGCCCAACTACACGCTGAAGTTCACGCTAGCCGGCCACACGAAAGCCGTGTCTTCAGTGAAGTTCAGCCCGAACGGAGAGTGGCTGGCCAGCTCGTGTGAGTATCCCCCGCCCCGCCCGGCCCCGCCCCGCCACATTGTAGTTCGTTTTGCATCACCCATGGGATTGGTTACATGAAGCCCTGGCATGGTCAGGATTATATTCCAGATTCATGACATGGGGTGCATACAGCCCCCCATAAAAGAACAGTTCCAAATGTACTTCTCTCATTATTTGTGGGTCGAACTTTTCCAGTGGTAACCAACCCTGTTCCTGGAGATCTACCATCCTGTAAGGTTTCCATTTCAACACTAATTTGGCACAGCTGATTCTGCTAATTAGCAGCTCAGTGAGATCTATAGCTGTTGAAGGAGGTGTGCTTTGTTGGAGTTGGAGTGAAAGCCTACAGGGCGGTAGATCTCCAGGAACAGGGTCACCACTGATCTATTCCAGTCTCAGGCCTTGTTAAATGATTCTGTTCACATTAATCAAGAAGATTGAATTCTGCATCTTAATAATTTAATATCTTCAGTCTTTATTTTATAGTTCTCTGTGCATGGTTTCACATTTTAGAGCAGGCGCGCACTATGGTTGAGGGTGTAGAAGGGAAAGGGTGTGTTGATTTGTGCAGTTTGTGTGGTAAAATGGCCGCCTCGGGTAAGTGAGCTCTTACCCCATAGACTTTCACTGCCTCCGTTAAGGGGGAGCGATCGGCACCGGGGCGGCCTCCACAGGGAGCTGCTTTTATTTCGTCCCTAAATCAGCCGCTAAGAAAGCGGCGCTCGTCTGCCATATCGGGATCTAGCGGAGGGAGGCTGCCGCTCGTAATCCTCAAACACGCTTTTTAAGAAACCCAGGGAGAGACGCTTCGCTGGACTGAACCCTTTCTGGCTTTGTGCGGAACACAGTTCTTTACAAGCGCTGAGTGCGGGGGTCAGGGGTGCGAGCAAGTGCAGGTTTATGTTTGCTTGTATCGCCGGAGGAAATAAAACAGGAAGTGCTTTGTTGACGGAACACATCCTGTGATTCTACACTTTATTTTCAAGCTGGACAATTTAATGTGGTCTGCCCATTGATAATAATAAAATAATAACAGTAAGAAAGCATTTATTTTAAGTTTCACATTGTGTGTTATATTCTGAGGACACAGGACTAATGAAATGTTATATCCCACCATTATGTATTCTATGTTAGCGAACGCCAGAGTCAAATATTGGTTGTGAAAAGATATAATGTGGTGGAAAAACATGACCTGCTTTTGCTCTTTCTTGCAGCGGCTGACAAACTGATAAAAATATGGGGAGCGTACGACGGAAAGTTTGAGAAAACGGTGTCTGGACACAAACTTGTGAGTTGAGGAATTACTTTGTTCCGTTGGCTGTCTGAAACTGTCTGTCAGTTTCTTTTGAAATATGGATTGTGTTGTTCATGTTTTTTTTTTTTCGGTTGGTTGCATTACATTACAGGCATTTGGCAGACGCTCTTATCCAGAGCGACGTACAACAAAGTGTACGTTTGCGGCATTAAACCAGTGGTTTTATAATGATTTTATAAGATTTTCATTGACCGTGGCACATTTGCTACTTGCGATTGGCCATTTGCTACATGTGACGTGTCTGAGCGAATCATAGACGAGGCGAGCTGTGTGCAGAGACCGTAGGGCCCCGCCTCATTCTCAGTCGCTCTTTGAGTGACGCATCTTGTCTTCCCGCAGGGGATCTCGGACGTAGCCTGGTCGTCGGACTCCAACCTCCTGGTCTCCGCTTCGGACGACAAGACGCTTAAGATCTGGGACGTGAGCTCGGTGAGGGGGCGAGGCTGTGAGGAAACGGGGGGGGTGCCAAAAACTGGAAACTGGGGATGCTATGCCAGTGAAACTCTGTCCCGGTCAACAGAGTGTTAAACAAGCTTTTTTCATTGTGTAATCACCTTAAATAGCGCTTCCATTTTTCTTATTTTTATCACTAATGGTCTGCTGTTTACGTAGTACATTAGAACCCTTCATTCTGTTACCAGCCGCATTTATGTATCTAAAAGCCAAACCGATTTTTTAATGAAGCATCCTGCTTTTTTTTTTTTTTTTTTGCCTGTGGTTGCCACATCCCCATGGTAACAGCTGGGTAAAAACAGTGATTTCTGAATTACCATGGTAACTGCCGTGCGCTCCCCTTCGCGAGCTGAATGCGTTCTTTGTGTCGGAGCCTGGTGACTGACGGAGAAGGGGGCGTTCCTCAGACTGTGACGCCCTCTCTTCACGCGCGGCTTTCTGTATACCCTGTCCCGTTTCCTTCCGCAGGGAAAGTGCCTGAAGACGCTGAAGGGCCACAGCAACTACGTCTTCTGCTGTAACTTCAACCCCCAGTCCAACCTCATTGTGTCCGGCTCGGTGAGTCCGCTTCGGGCGCTGGGTTCATCGCGTTGGGGTGGGATACGGAGGGATAGCGTGCAGCTAGCCTACAGAACAGCCTTTTCATGTGATGACCTTCAAAGACCTAGAGCAGTGGTCTCCAACCCTGGTCCTGGAGAGCTACAGGGTCTGCTGGTTTTTGTTTGCACCTTAAAATCAGCACCCTGTTGAGATCCAAGACACCAGGTGAGTAGAGTTAACTGTGTAATCAACTGCTCTAATTGATTCATGAAGTGCAGAGTCACTATGAAAACCAGCAGACCCGGTAGCTCTCCAGGACCAGGGTTGGAGACCACTGACCTAGAGCCTAGACCCACCACAGAAAGTTTTAAAATGAACGTGGAGCGTGGAGGGCCGTCTCTGTTTTGTGTGCGAGTCTTTTTAAATGTGTTTTGTTTGGCAGACCCATTGGGGCCCAGCGAGGGAGAAATGAGAAACGGCATATTCGTGTGTTCGATTTCCATTTATTTTCCAAATCCTCGCCTGCTTTTTTTGGGAAAATGGGAGAGTTAAGGGTGTGTGTGGCGTGTAAGCAGGGTGTGTGTGACGTGTTGGTGGGGGGTGTGAGTGGGGGTGTGTAGGTGGGGGGTGTTGGTATGGGGTGTGTAGGCAGGGGTGTGTAGGTCGGGGGGTGTTGGTATGGGGTGTGTAGGCAGGGGGTGTGTTTGGGGGGTGTGTAGCGGGGGGGTGTGTCAGAGATGTGTGTGACATGCATTTTCTCGGCAGTTTGACGAAAGCGTGCGGATATGGGACGTGAAAACAGGGAAGTGCCTGAAGACCCTGCCAGCCCACTCCGATCCAGTATCAGCGGCAAGTCCCCCTTACTTCCCGTACAACTTATCACCTCGCCCTCTCTCCTTTCTCCCTCTCTCTCTTTCCTCTCTGTCCCTCTCCCCTCTCTTCTTTTTCTCCTTCTCTCTCTCTTCCTTGCTCTGCTTTCTCTCCCTCTGTCTCTGTCTCTCTCTCCCCCCCATCTGTGTGTGTATTTTTTGTGCCCACGGTAGATGGTATAGCAGAAATGGTGTACATTTGTAGTTCCTGGCTCTGTGTTGCTGTGGCTACACAGGTGGCTTTTAATCGCTGCTGTACCGACCACTGGTGCAATTTCAGCGTCACTTCGTGTGACTGATTGTAAAAATGATCTTTTCAATCCTTCGAGTCAGAAGCTTGTGCAAAATTCCCCATTCAAATGATGAATGACATATTTCTGGCTGTGAGTAACTGAGCATCTCAAGATCCTGTCATTCGAAGCTGCTGGCTGTGGGCATTATGTCACTGGTTGCGCTCGTGAATATTAATGAAGGGGTGTGGCCAAGGAGGGGCAGCACTGGAGGGGCAGGTTCTGTCCTTGGCCACGCCCCCCCTTATTAACATTGATGAATTAATATAGCAATGGAAATTCCCAGTGACCAACCAGGACCACCTACAGTGTGGAAGTAGGAGGGACTGAGGTTTGGGGACTGTGTGTGGGGTGAGGCGGGGGGGTGTGCAGCCTGTGGGCCCAACAGTAACGCCCCGCTCTCCCGCCCTGCTTTCCAGGTCCATTTCAACAGAGACGGCTCTCTCATAGTGTCCAGCAGCTACGACGGTCTCTGGTGAGGGGCGCTTCAATCCTTTATTCACTCATTCACACACGCATTTACCAATCACATCGCTCACACTGCACGTACCAATCACATCGCTCACACTGCACGTACCAATCACATCGCTCACACTGCACGTACCAATCACATCGCTCACACTGCACGTACCAATCACATCGCTCACACTGCACTACAATCATCACATCTTACATCCTCGCTCACACTGCACCTACCAATCCATTGCTCACACTGCATTACCAATCACATCGCTCACACTGCACGTACCAATCACATCGCTCACACTGCACGTCATCACACGTCAATGTCCAAAACATCGCTCACCCTGCATGTACCAATCCATCGCTCACACTGCACGTACCAATCATGTCATGCGTACCATCACCCGCCACTGCGTACCAATCATCGTCACACACCATCACATGTCACACTGCTACATCACGTCACCTGGACCATCACTCGCTCACGCACGTCAATAACGTATGCGCTCATTAGGTCTGACTGGGCCTTTGCCAAGCCTTTAATTTATTAGACTTTAATGCTTAGCTGAATATGTGTGTGACACCAGGGCATGGTACACGATGTGCTCTTTTGAATATGCCTCCGCGCCCTGATGAGATTGACGGGCAGAACTGGGGAAACTCAATCCTCTGTTTGTTTTTAACAGCCGAATCTGGGACACGGCGTCGGGACAGTGTCTGAAAACGCTCATCGGTAAGAACAGATGTTATTTACCTACTTAGTTTGCTCAGTGAAGATAACTCTGAAAGGACTGAAAGAGCCCTTTGCATAAACGTATCCACGCTCGGATGCATATCCTAAAAAGGGTTTTTTCAGTACAGCGTAGCGTAGCGCGGAGCGGGCAAACTAGGAGAACGTTTTCATTTTGACCTGGCTCACCTGAGACGGGCTGAAGAGTGTCGCCTGCCTGTTCCGCGAGGTCTGATTTAATGAAGAAAAACAAACAGTCCGGAATGTTCCGGAACCGCCCGTCCCACCTATCGGTCGCCAGGCCGCGGACGTGCTCCCGCCATTACCACGGCGGGGTTTTAATTTTTTTTACGCGGAGGGAGGGACGGACGGTCCGTCGCGTCCGCTCTCTCTAAACCCCGCCCCCTTTTGTGTCCCGTCAGACGACGACAACCCGCCGGTGTCCTTCGTGAAGTTCTCCCCCAACGGGAAGTACATCCTGGCCGCTACTCTGGATAAGTGAGTGAGGGACACACCCTCTTACGCCTGCTGTCCGTCTCGCCTGTGGTGGGGGGGTGGGGGGGGGGGGCACAGGGATAGTGTTTCTGTTTCATGCTAAGCGAGACGGTAGCAACGCTAAACGTCTCCCCGCTAGACCCCAGTGTACACTTGGAGTGAGGCGGCTGCTCTGAAGGCTCATAGGGCCATTATGTGAGGTGATGAATCCATTGAAAAATACTGATTTATTACACCGCATTTCTGCTCAAAATGTACCTCGTAAATGTGTGATAATGCTTCAGAGTCTTGCATTAATAAAGCCACCAGCATTTTACTGTTTGAGGCAGCTCGCCAAAACATTATAATCTTCATTTAAATCTTCTGTCATCTGCAATGATATTCATACAAACACACACTTTTGTATGAATGTCATTGCAACACATCAGAAATGCATAAATGAGCTTTGTCAGGGTCTTTGTGTTGGGTAGTGATTGGGGATGTCCAACTAAACGCTTTTATTTTGGAGAGATGCACAGAAAACCATTCTGTTTTACTGATACCATTAACAGATTTTTTGCAGAACGTACAGGCGTTAGTGGTGCTAGCCCTGGTTAGAAAATGTACGTCGGCTAACGCTTGTGCCTCTGCCTTTTCTACAGCACGTTGAAGCTTTGGGACTACAGCAAGGGAAAGGTCAGGATTCAGAACTTTTAAACATTTATATAATCCTCTTATGCCACTGATATTTATGTTCAATATGGAGACAGACCGATTAATTTATCATAATAACCCCATATTTTAATGTTCTTCCACTATTCCATGTCAGGGTTTATATCACACCCTAAGTCTGCTTTGCTTATTGTGATGCGTGCGTTTCTCTCTCTAGTGCTTGAAGACGTACACCGGCCACAAAAATGAGAAGTACTGCGTGTTTGCAAATTTCTCCGTCACCGGTGGAAAGGTGTGTGGGTTAGACGTTCTTTTGTCATAATAATAATTTAATAATAATAATAAACTGTTACGTCTCTGATGTGTTCTGCTGAATGTGTAATACAGGAATGTATTTAATGAGCGTGGCATGCAACAGCTTGCCCAGTCCTGTTGAGGCCAAATGTTTGTTGGTTGAAATGTTGTTGGCCTGAATTGGCCCAGTGTTAAAACTGTTGTGTAAAGTTTGTGATGCGTGTGTGTGTGTGTATATATCTGTATCTGTCCATCTCCTCCTAGTGGATCGTCTCCGGTTCGGAGGACAACATGGTGTACATCTGGAACCTTCAGACCAAGGAGATCGTACAGAAACTACAGGGTCACACAGGTGAGGGAGGGGACAGGTGGGTGGGGGGGTGGCACCTGACTCTGGCTGTAGTGCTGTTCGAGGGGCCCAGGAGAGTGACTACTGTTCCGTAAAGAACTTCACCTGTACCCCTGAAAACTCTTCATGTGTTTAATTAGGACATTTCTACTATCTTATCAGCTTTACTTTGTTGTGAAATTGTGGTGTTTTTATTTTGTAACTTTTGTGTGCCGTCCCTTTTGCCAGGAGTCTGTTGTGAAAGATTTTTTAAAAATCAGTGCAACTGTCCAAGTTAAATAAACGATAAATACAACATATAAAAAATTAAGCAGACCGTGTATCAAAAATATGTAATTGTAGATGCTGTTTAATTCTTTATGTAAATTTGACTACCAGAGAGGTGGCATCTGGGTGAAGGTCTCTAACCAAACTTCTCTCTGTCCTCCTCTGTCTGTCTGTCTGTCTGTCTGTCTGTCTGTCCGTCTGTGTAGATGTTGTGATTTCGACGGCCTGCCACCTCACAGAGAACATCATTGCCTCGGCGGCGCTGGAGAACGACAAAACCATCAAACTGTGGAAGAGCGACTGCTAAGCCCTGAGATCTGTTTTTTTTTTTTGTTCCGTTTCATTTTGTATTATTTTTTTTCCCTTTTTTTATTATTTGTAAATGGACTTTTCACCATAGAGATCACGCTTGACCCACAACCCCCCCCCCCCCCCTTTATGTATGGGGATAGGGCCAGGACAGAGGAACAGCTAGAGCGCCAGGCCCAAGCCCAGAACAAAGGCCCCGCCCTCCCAAATCCATCGTACCCCCCCTTCTCCGCCACCCTCACGGAACGCTCAGAGTCTTCTGAACCTCGCCTCAGTCTTATTTAAACTGTGCGAATCAAGTCTTTGTTTTCTGATAAATCCAATAAACGCTGGCCGTAGACAGTGGAAATAGAAGCACTTCAATCTACTCCATGCGGAAAAAATAGTATACTCAGTGTACTCGAAGCATAATTATAGAAACTTTAATTATACTTCAGGTATTCTGAAGTATAGAATAGTATACTTAAGGTATACTTCAGCGTACTCTTTCTTCACAGGAGACAGCTGCTTTTGCAGAGTCACTGTTAAACTCCACCCACTTCTCTATCCTGGAAAAGACGCGTTCTGCGGGTGTGGTGGTAGCACAGGCAACCACAGAATAGAAAAGGCATCTAAAAAAACTTTGTACAAGAGTTAGCACTTTGCACCCAGTGGCAGTTTGGGATCTCATCCTCTGTCTGTGCGAAACTAAAACATGGACTACAGTTGCATAGACCAGCATGGCTTTTCCCTTAGAGGGGGAACCTTTCCCAGGATGCAATGGGTTGTAGTTTATTAAGAGCAGGATGGAATGTGTCTAGAAAATCTACCAGCATACAGTATATTAGTATTGTAGTGAAAAGCAGGACTGCTTTTCCTGTAGAAGGAAATCTCTCTCCCATGATGCATTGTGTATAAAATGTAGTGGGTGTGGGGGGCTGAGTGACATGAAAGAAGTCTTAACATGATCCTCAGTAAAGTGAGGCATTAGACGTACCATAGCATGACCAAACAAGAAAAGCCCTTGCCAGATTAATAAATGCCTTGTACGTCCGACCAAAGGCCTTTCCTGCTTTTGAGTCTTAACAGAACCACTAGCTGCCTGTCGAAGGCCTTTAGCGAGCCTTCGTGTCTGTGCGTCTGGCGGTCGGACGAATTCCTGTGGGACGCTAGTAGGATCCGTCTCGTCTGGAAACGGTAACAGTACTTGCTTAACAGAAGCCTGTAAACAGGAGTGGCATCCTTGCTGGCTGTCCGCTAAGCATTTGCGCTACCGCGATTTTGTATTGGGAATCATTTTATTTCTTGAGCTGTTCACGGTATGGCCGAGAGTTTCTGTTCGCATTTCTGTGCGGCGCAGGCGAGTGTTACGTGGCTGTTAGTAATTTGTGTGTTTCTAGAGAACGGGCGCATTTCGGAGAGATACAGGCCCTGTGTCCTCCGCGAGATTCGCGCCCCGTAGAGCTCACGGCTCCGGGGGAACGCGGTCACCAGTAGACGGTATTTTTTTGTACAGTTTTTAATTGTATTGAATTCTGACGACTTTGCTCCGCTGTATATAGGCTGTTGAAAGCCGTGATGGCGGCTCTTCCTCCCGGGTTTCGGACCGCTTTGGTCTGTAAAAGGATTTGCGTTCTTTTAACGGGGCCGTAGCTCCGATTTGTGCTGGTTAACGGGGCCATAGCTCTGGCTTGTGTTCTTTAACGGAGCCGTATGCTTCGCCTCGCATCTCAGAGCCACTTTGCTTTCAGCTACAGCTAACCAGTGTCACAAATTTGAAAAAAGAAAACCGTTTTTCTTTCTCTGCTAAACTGCTCTGTTCTGCTACTTGGATGTCCGCTGTGTGTGTATGTAGCGTGCTTGCGCAGGTTTACAGATAATGCATATTTCATATAATTTTATAGCACGTACAATATTTTTTCGAGACTGGGGATTTCTGTGGGTAGGTATTGGATAGTTAGGCTCATAGATTATAACCATTCAGAGCGTCGTTCTGACTGACAGGCTTACCTGCAGGCTTATGGGGATGATGACACGTTTGCCGGTTACTGGAAATTCCTCCCCGTATTTTGACCTTTCTGGCTTGAAAGGATTTGCAGGCAAAGCACAACTGTACGGCCTCGTGGCCTGCTATTATCTCGGCGTTATTCTTCAACTGTCATCAGTGTCAACACGCCTTTCCTCTCTGACTTTGGGTGCCAATTTAGGTGTCAATCTCCCAACAGACCAACAAACAAACCTGTACCAGCATGTAGCGTATGAGAGTTAGCGATAGCGTCCTCCAACCCATGTGACATGCTGAGTCACATGAGTGCATAAAACGCTGCTGATTGGCTCAGTGATCATATCAGCCTCGTGATTATTGAACAAGTTTCCATTTATGAATCCATTCCAGTTTAGTTGTATTCTACCAGCTTTTTGTAGTGTTCTTATTCTTTTTTTTTTTTTTTACCAAACCTCTTTTAAGGAACAAATCGACGTGCCAGCTGATAGTTCTTGTCTGTATTTCTCATGTCAGGTGCTAGTACTTCTGGCGAAGTTTCTATAACGGGTGCACAACAAGGGCCGATCTGTTTCAGGATTTTGTGCCAACTTCTCTACTTAATTATTCAATTAGCTCAATCATATCTTGATCTGAAAATTGCATAATCACCAGCTACAGCTGCACATTGCAAGCGTATCCTAAAGAGTTTACTGTTACTCAAGTCCAGGACTTAACCAGCCTAGTTTATAGAGCTGTCAAAAAAACTAAAACTAAGGTTGGTTAAATTGGTTGGAACAAAAACCCTGCAGGAGCGGAGTTGTGCACCCCTGTTCTATAACAAAATCCAGTGTCGCCACCTCATTTTTAATGGTAATTTGAAGCAGGGTAACTACCAACCTACCAAACCCAGTGCTGCTTTTCAGTTGTGTTTGGAACAGTCCTACCAAAAACTGGGGTGCTGTGGACCCAAGAATCGTACTGTGCATACAGTAATGCTATGTTACTGGCCTTCGTGTGGCATCACGCCTCTCCTGAGGTGATATGACGCTTACTGGAGTGTAAAGGGGTGACCGATGGTGTGGCTTCCTCAGCCCTGTGAGTTGAGCAGCTGTTTGCTGTCATTCACTGTCCTGTAGGAGCCAGTCCAAAGACTGCTTTCCATTGGCTCTGATTTGTGAGTCATTGAAAGCATGCAAGAGCTGCACTCGTATATAGCGGATTTATTTCTCATTTCTTTCATTTTTCCCCCCCACTTTCTTCGTAATTGGCAGTTGGCCTGAAGTCATTGGTGAATCTGAGCAAGGAGCCCTGTAAGCGTGTACACTGCCCCCTGTGGGCCAGAGACTGAATTACACACTACAGGCCTTGTTGCCCACTATAAGAGACCTAGAGTAGGTCAAGAGGACAGGCGTCTTTTGAAATTTGATTTTTAATTGCCTATTTTTTTATACAGTATTTACCAATTTGGGTGGCCTATGACAGTTGTATTCGCTGCCCAAACCGATAGCTTCCCGCTAGCATTTTGTTAGAGAGCAAGGACGAGCCTGCGGAACTTGACACGGGTAGTCAGTCGCACTTTCCTGCAGTCCCGACGCTGAACCGAGCGGCCATCGTGCTAAAGGACGCAGTCCGCGAGCAGCAGTCGCGGGCAGACGGATCACTGGGAAGGGTTAAAACGTGAAGGTAACGGTCATCGCTTTGCGACGCAGAAAACCGTTCATAATTAATCATTAGAACTAAATGAGGACGGAATTTGCATTCTGTCAAAAGTAGCCTACCAGACACGTAGTCAGAAACAGTTTTCCACTTCATCGTGGCGATTTTACCAATATCACCGTTTGATGTTTCTCGTCAGTTACTGATTAAACGCCTTGTGTTTCATAGGTAGAGCAGATTTAACATGTCAGTTTGAGATTGCCATTCGTATTTTTGTTCAGGTGCAACATTGAGAAAAAGCAGCGTCGCACGCCGAATGCGTAGCCTAAGGGAGGCCGTTAAGAATGATCCGCTCTCGCTGGTTAAAGCGGTTCATTCAGACCTCCATTCTGCCGCCAATAAAGCGATTTAATTTGTTTGGATGCCTGTAAAAACAGACTATTTCTGTACAAAATAATTAGTATCGCTGCATCTGTTTTCACTGTGTCAACACAACAGTGCCTGAGCTGGTTCCTGTGTTAGTGTGTGGTGCTATAGATGTGCTTCTTAGCACCGTCAGCCGCAGAGGTGTAGTTTTTTTATTTAGTATTACTTGTTTTATGAAGTTACATTTAGTAGCAATTCGCACCGTTTTTGTCAGTCAAGCACCACAGCCGCAAACCTGTTGAAATGGGGACCTCTTCCTGCCCAGCTATACGGCCCAGGCTGTTTCCATATCTGGGCCAATCACACAAACCAGTAAGATAATGATGTAGCCTAAGGTTTAAGGTTTATTTTATTTAAGAAAGGGACAGTGCACATTAATAAACATGAGAACTTAGATGCACCATGTAAATGTGCCAGATTTAGCCATACAGGATAATTTTCATCTGTAGTCCCTGGGCAGGTTGATGGTTTAAACGCATTCTATTGCCTGCTTACATTTAAACGATCTCATAATTAAACCCGAGTTCACTCTCGTTGCATTCCATAGAAAGATGATTTCCTCTGAACTTCAGTCCGTTGCAACCTGAGGCTGAACTTGTCAACACCCAAATAACGCAATTAAAACGTCAAGATTGGCGTCGTGTTTGTGTTTCAATTAAAGGAGTTCCTTGCTCCCTTCACCGTATCTTAAGTGGACACTTTTTTGACCTTTTTAAATTTCTGCCTACTTTTAGAGACTTTGGGTTGAATTTGATGGTTAATTGAAGTTGACCCATTATACACATTATCCAGTGACCAAAAACATTTTTCAGGCCTTCGAGTGAAAAATGAACTTTTTATTAACCGTGTAAATATGCATAAAAACACCTGCTTATGTATCAGAATACAAGCAATATTAGCCTTTTCTTGAGTGTTATGATTCCGTATCGTTTAGCCAGTGCTACGTCATAACGGCATTTCTCCTGATTTGTTCAGAGAATGGTTAAGCGTGAGAACATGGAGTCGGACAGAGTATTTAATTAGACTTACAAGGTTCCGGTTTGAAAGGAACTCCAGCACACATCCGTGTTCATTAAGGGCTGCATGAATCTTACTCGTATCGGCAAACTGCTCCGGATTTTGTGAACATGCATTTTGACAGTTATAACCTGTGATTCAATAAAAATGATTTTTTTTTAAATTACCTGTACCAGAGTATGCTTCTCATTGATGACTGCATAAATAGGGAGCGAATGAGATTGTGTTGCTGTTTCAGTTTGTAGGCGAAATCTCTTCAACTGTATTCTTGGCAGTATCGCACTTGAAGCATTTGCAGCTTCATATATAATTGATAAATTTGGGAATGTGGAGCTAAGCTAGACTGGTCTAGTCAACCCTTATGGTAATGCAGAAATAGGCTATTTAAACACTTCAAATATACAATTTACTTTTTTAAAATATTACACATTGAGGAGAGAGCTATGCGCTACATTTTCCATGAGACACAGCTGAAAGGTTCAAGCTGACTGCTTTCATCAGTGAAACGGTGTCATTTGCTGCTAATGACAGTCTCATCACAGCCTGTATGTTCAGCTAGGCCAACGAGCACTCTGCTCGGCAACAAACTCAAAGAGTAATAAACATTTTAAATAGACTGTGCTCTAATTTCAATATTCGGTAAATATTCAAGGAATTCAGTATGTGAATTTAGGAAAGAGCTACAGTCAACATTTTTGATTAAAAAGCAGCCAAAATATTAAAGTATATTGCCCTCATCAACAGGAAGCTGTTGAGTGCTGAACACAGTCCTATACTCGACTCTACAGGATTACCGCAGGTGTACAAGATAATTAGAGAGCAAGTGCCAATCACAGCCAGTTCCAGGTAGGGTATTAACAAGTACTTAACCTTTGGCAGCAAATCAAGAAGGCTGGCAATGAAGGCAGTGTTTCTGTATCTGGTTTTCATGCCAAATTCTGGCTTGAATGACCTAATTAGCCTTAACATTTACACCATCTTACATTTTGGCTGCATTTCAGGATAAGCACGTGAATGAGAACTACAAACATTTCTCATGTCCCTGTACAAAACACTTTACTGTGATATAATCTGTGAGTGAGCCAGCATTGGTTTGAACAGCCAATTAGTCCATTTAGCCACAGTAATTAATGGAAACAAACCCGCACCCGCACCATTTTAAACAAAAGGGCTGAAATTAGAAAGCAAAACCATTTCTATTTAAAATGCTATTACCTAATGGGATTTGCTGACATGAGATAAATACTCATTAACAGCCTACCTGAAAACAGAGGCTCTGACTGGCTGTTGCTCTGTAATTAGTGTGCGCACCTGTGGAGATTCTCTTGCGCTGGGTATGCAGGACCGTCACCAGCACACGCCATTTCACTGATTAAGGCGATACGCTTGACTCTTTTAGCTGCGGCTTGTGTCAAAGACACTGAGTGTCGGTATGTCCTGAATCCTTTCGATGGGAGAAGTTGTTTTTAGCCCAAAGCACTGAACAGAGCGATCCGTTTCTATTTAAAATTCTTTAGGACACTGCGATACGTTTACAAGGCCCACCTGTGTTTTCAAAAACCTCCACATATGTGGAGTATATCGCATGTTTGTATATTTCATTTCCATTAGGGAAGACTCTTGGGTAACTCAGAAGGGAAAAAAAAAACCTGTTGGGGAAACAGTTCTTCCCTGATGAGTGTGCCATTTCCCTACCGCGGATACAGGAGCCAAACAATCTTCCAAACACGACTCGAACCACGGGCATCTTTTAAGATTTTTTATTAATCTTTTTCCTTTTCATGAAAGATAGAACATCAGAGAACAACCCACAAAGAACAATGTTTTTTTTTTTTGTTTTCTTTTAAAAATAGGCAACAACAAAAAAAAAAAATATAAAGACAAAAAACCCCCATCTTCAAACGACGGAGAGAAAACGGGAAAATACAGGACAAAGTTTGGAGGGGCCGGACCCCCTCACCCCGTTCTCAATTTTGAAGGTACTCTTTTTTTCTTTTCTTTTTTTTTCATTTAAAATCAACATTTACACAAATAATGTTTACAAATAACAGCCCACAGCAGGAAAATATAAGAACATTATAAGCAGAGGATGGAATTACATTTGTACAAAAATAGATTTTTTTTTTTTTCATTAGATGTATCCTTTGACATTTTCTTATCGCTAAATAAACAGAGCTTAAGCAGTGATTGTGGTGGATCTCAGCTAGTCCTGATATAGCTGTAGCACACAAGTAGCAAAGCAACAGGTATATTTTGGGAAATTGCTATTTTTAATTTTATTTTATAAAATATATACATATGTATATATATATTTAGATCTACCAGGCCACTGCTGTATCTTGGAGGATTGTGAGAGAAGTTTCTGGAAACTTCCCCAGAAGCTGGTGTGGTAATTCTTAGTGCTCAAAGTTGCTGGTAGATTGTTGGCTGGTTGATTTTGGAACATAGACATCAAGGCCAAACTTAAAGGCTTAAAATGAGAAAGTGAATCAAGAAAAACAGCGACTCTATGGTTCTGAATAATTACACTACTATGGATTTGCCAGGCCTGCCCTTGGCCATGTTGAATTATGTTTCTCCATTGCTAGAACACAAACCAGTAACATTTAAGATTTATGCATAAATGTACGTGTGTACATATTCACAAAATATAGCTTTATGGCATACATAAAGTATTTATGCACCAATGTCTATGTAATGGTGTATTTATTTATTTATTTTTTATTTCAGAGGATCCCAGATTTTCAAGTCTATGTCCTGCAGGAGAGAGTCCCTTTGCCACCATGATTGTAAGTCCCTGCGTATGGCTTTAACCCTTTATGGTGCGCGATCACAAATGTGCTTGGAATGTTTTTAACTGAACATTCTAACGCTAATGTCACAATCACTACTGGTAAGTGAAAGCAGTGGAGTTCTAGAACACTGACTTAGAATTTTGAGAAAGTAAAAAAAAACATTCCAAACAATCTACTCCTGAAAGGGTTAATTAATGGGGCAGGGGGTAGGTGGATCTCCCAGTGCTCTCATCTGAAAATCTGGTCCTTTGTGAAACACATCAGGGATATTAGGGAAACAGCTGACAGTTATGCTATTGCAGAAAAAAAAATTTTTAAGGTGCCATTCTCAAGAGATCTAAACAGCAAATCTCACTTTAAATTGTTAAGTTCAAAAAACAGAGAGAGCTCATAAGGTCAAACGTATATTTTGTCAAGAAGTTTGCCAAGAACTTCTCATTTCAAAATGGGTGTGGACATTCCTGGTCCTCCAAGCAACCAAAGGCTGTTGGTTTTCAATCTGATTCTGTAGAACATCACCTACGTTAGTGTTGCCCATCACACCCAATTATGATCTCAGCAAATTAAATTTGGCAAATTTTGACTTGTGATTCACACAGATTTTGTTTTTTCACTTGAGCAGCCGTTGTGTCGAAGAGAGAAACATTTTGTTTCACTTATTGATTGTGAGGACAAGCAATGTTACCATTTGATTGAATCCATCCTTTAGCTGAATGCGTTGCTATAGAGACCAAAGGCAAGCCAACCTGTCCCAACGTGGTTCCAGAGGGCTGTGGTTCCCCACTCTTTAAACTCAATGGACTTTGACTTAACTGTGGGGTGCTGAACCCAAAAAATTAACAAACTAACATCCTGCAAAGAAATAAAGGTGGTTGAGACTTTACGGTCCTCACAGTTGACATGAACCAGACTGCGGCCGGTTAAAATGGCTGCCAACACTATTCAGTTCTGAAATGGCTGACTGTCAGCGGAGGTCAGCTAAATGCTAGAACACAACGAAGAACCGTTTATGACACAGAGACAAGTGCATATATTTAAATACATTTTGAAGGACCAATTCTAGTTCAGATTATTGCTCATTTTTCTCGTCCTTAAATGGTGTTTTTAAATTGATTTTAGTTTCTGACAGAAGAATGAAATTCACTGGAAAAGTTTTTGAAAGTGCCATCTCTGATTAAATACTGGTTTTTAAAAATTCAAGTAGTGTTGCAATGCCATGTTTCCTCCACCAGGGGGAAGCAACGGCTTTCCCATTGGCTCTAGATAGCGCCGGTCGCACCAGTGGGACCCTGCTGCTACGCCTGGTCTCCATTCAAATGTTGACAACCCTAAAGACTCTCTGGCCTGGCATCTTCACATTAAAACCTCATGGTGGACAGTCTTTGGAAATGCTGGATGCATAGTTTAACAACAACAGCAGAACTTAAAAAAATAAAATAAAAATAAAAAAACAGCTGAGAAGGGAGGGACACAATAGATTTACAGATTTCTTTTTCTTCTGAAAAGCATTAAAACTTTTTTAAACGAGGGTGTGGTTTTGTCCAGAGGAAGTGCCTACCGTGAATTCCTGGCAACCCAACCCACCCCTCCCCTCCCCAAACCCACCCCGAGTGTTCCTCATCCGAATTTTGGATGCTGGAGCCTTTCCCCTTTGAGTGGAGATTTTAAGTGCTAAGAAAAAGAGAACGTACATTTCCTCTTTGTTAGAAAAGGTTCTACCGAACGAGTACTGCATCTGTCTCCATAGCTACTCAGCAAGGACATCACTGCACTGAACTGGGCAGAGCTGAACCGAGCTGATCTGAACTGAGTTTATCTAAGTTGAACTGAACTGAGCTGAGGTGAGCTGAGCTGAACTAGGCCGAACTAAGCCAAACTGAGGTGAGTTGAACTCAGCCGAGCTGAGCTGAGCTGAGCTGTGGATAAATAATGAGGAAGGAATTGCACAGTTTGTAAAAATGAATACCATCAATACTGAATCTGGTTGCATTTATACTGTAATAAGTTATGCTGCTGTAAGACCCGCCCACGTGGGGGTGGCCAAGCAGCGTGGAGGCAGATAGCACTGCAGTGGGAGGGGCTTAGAGGCCGGGGGAGGGGTCACAGGAGGCGGGACTATCTGGTACTGTCAATGGGAGTCCTCAAGCCCCGCCCACGAGTACAGGGGGGGGACTGTGATGGCGGTTCCCTGTGGTACACCGCGGAGCACAGGAACAGTATTACTGTAGTAAAACACCCGCGCGTTTACAAAATTTACCTCCACCAGGGGGCGTCAAAATGGCGTCCAAAATGGGGGACGGGGCAGAGCTTCCGGCTCGCTAACGGCTGGATTTCTGTTTCCGAAAGAGAGGTGACCCCCCTCCCCTGCTCCCCTCCCAGATATAAATACTCTCCTTCCAACTCCTGGATCTGTGGATCTGAGGCGGCATCCCCCCCCCGAAACAAGTGAGGGGCACCAGCTCGCCCTCCCCACCACAGAGTGCCGCGATTGTCCCGTAATCACGCCGACTATCCCATGATCAACGTGCCGCATACGACGAACCCGCAAACATACCCACGCCTTTCATCCCATCTCTCCCATAAAATCTTCTCTTTTTTTTTTTAAAACAAAAAACAAAAACAAAACAATGGCTTGATATATTTTACCGTCCGTCTGTCTGTCTGTCTCTCTGTCTGTCGCGTTTCAGTTCATTCTTTTTCGTTTTTTTTTCATGAGCTACACATTTATATATTTATACAAAGTATAAAACAGACCCATAGACGTAATGAGCTTGACTCTTTTTTTTTCGTTTCCTTTTCTCTTTAAAAACACGCGTGGAAACCAAGGGGGGAGTTTACTGCGCGCTTTTCCGTGTCTCTGTCAATCAGATGATGTCATCAGTCTGTCGGGGAGGAGGAGGGGGCAGCTCCCGCCCTCCCGGGGGAGGGGGAGGGGGAGGGGGGCGGTGCTCCGGGCCCGATTACGTCATTTGGTGCGGCGCCTCCAGCATCTCCATGAGGAAGGTGTCGATGGGCGTGTCCCCTATTAGCTTGAAGAAGAAGAGGTGCTCCAGGCATTTCAGCCCGATGGACCGCAGGGCCGGGAGCCGCAGTAACAGTTTGGCGAACCTGCCCCCCCCAACACAGGAAACACAGGCGTGAGCGGGTTCAGTACACCCCTCTGCTCCCCCCCCACACCTCCGATTGGTCCCTGCCCCCCGCAACACAACAACACAACACAACACAGGAAACACGGGCGTGAGTGGGTTCACTACACCCCTCTGCTTTTACCCCATGCCTACGATTGGTCCCTGCCCCCCGCAACACAACAACACAACACAACACAGGAAACACGGGCGTGAGTGGGTTCACTACACCCCTCTGCTTTTACCCCATGCCTCCGATTGGTCCCTGCCCCCCACAACACAACACAGGAAACACAGGCGTGAGCGGGTTCACTACACCCCTCTGTTTCCCCCTCCCCCACACCTCCGATTGGTCCCTGCTCGCCCGTGTGACCTTCTCTGGGACCAATCAGAGATGAGCCCTGCCCCTCTGCTTTTCCCCTCACGCCTCCAATTGGTTCCTGCCCGCCCGTGTGACCGTCTTTGGGCCCAATCGGAGACGAGCCCTCCAGACTGCTGCTGTGCGTGGGGCTCTAAATTCGGCTGAAGTGTGTGAAATAGAAAGCGAGCCTCTTACCTCCCGGGCTGGTCGGGGTACTTCTGTTTGCAGTAGGCCTCCAGAGAGGCGTACACCTTCTCCCTCAGCGCCTCCACCTCCCCCGGGTTCGACAGGCCTTTGGAATCTGCACACGGGGCAGGGGAGAGTCGCTCGTTTGTTTCAGAGATGTGGGGCATGGACGTCAGATTTGGGGTGCGGTAGGTTTGGGGGAGCATTTGTGTACACTGCCCTGCTTGTACCCGTGTGTGTGCACGTCTGTGTGCCTGTGTGTGTGTGTGTGTGTGTGTGTGTGTATATGTTAGTGTGTGTATGCGTGTGAAAATGTGTGTGTTAGCATGTGTAAATATGTGTGTGTAAGTGGGTGTGTTAGCGTGTGTGTGTGTTAGCGTGTGTAAATGTATGTGTCTGTGTGTGTTAGTGTGTGTAAATGTATGTAAATGTGTGCATGTTAGCGTGTGTAAATGTGTGTGTTAGGTTGTGTAAATGTGTGTGTGTGTGTTATCATGTGCAAATGTGTTTTGGGGGTACCTGGGTTGAAGAGGACGATGGCTCTCAGGCACCCCAGCTCTGTTTTGTCCATCTGCATGTCTCGCATCTTAGACACCAGCTCCGTCAGCACCCTGCAAAACCAGCGGCTCATTAAATATACAGCAAAGCCGCTCGTCTTCCATCCGCGCTTTCACCCCTGAAGGGAAACCGTGAGCTCATGGGAAATGTAGTCCGCAGTTCAGAGGGTGGCTTTTGGAGGCGGTGGAGCTCTGGACTCCATCTCCCATGAGCACCTCAGTGAAAAGCCTGCACTCGCCCTCACACAGAGGGGTTTACATTATTCATGAGCCCCTACAGACGGCCCTTAGTCAGGGCTCCGCCCCCCCTCCCCCCCCTCGCTCTCTCAGCTGGGCTGAAGCACTTCAGGTTATGGATGCTGAAGAAGCACATGAGCTGTGCTTTACTGCACAACCTGTGGCCTTCTGCAAAGCCCAACCCTCCAGCTCTACTCTACACCCTGCCAGGTAGAGGAAACCTGGAGCTGAACTCCTTCCACTCATCGGTGGTTTTGTCTTGTATTAATGTTTGAGCATTACTTCTTTCTGTTTTTATTTTTCATTGTTGCAAACTTATAATCATTGTTCACCCCTGCTTTAGAATTTCATCCTCTGCAAGAAAAATACTGAACAAAGTATTGTTGTTGTTATTATAATTATTACTGTGGCTCACACAGTTCCTGGTCTGAAATGGGTGATATCAGTGTGGCTCCCAGACCTGCGGTTAATAAAATGTCTCAGAGAAACCGCGAATAAAACGGCAGATAAAAACTCCCCTTTAAGTCCTCCATGTCTGACACCTCTCCCGGGAGGCGGGAAAAGGCGGCATATTGTAGACATCCGTGGTGGTTCTAAAATGCGTGGTGCTGCCAGCTGCTTCTTTTCACACCGCAGACTACAGCCTTTTATATACGGCTCTGACTGCAATCTACGGGCCGGCCAGCAGGGGTCACTAGACAGCAATGCATGTGGAACCCCATCCGGCTGAACGCTCCCGCACCCTGGGCGACACAGTCGCCAACAGCGCCTCACCCCGTGGAGCCACCGTCCGCAGTCGGCCCTGACGCGGTCCGGATTCGGGCCAAAGCTGCGAGGCTCGTCCGTGGAGTGGAGTTCTGTCTGAATGAGCCACCCAGCAGCCCCTGTCTCTTCATGCTCCTCCCCCCCTCCCCCGCAAATGTAACCCCCCCCCCAGCCGGACCGCGGGAGAAGTATTTAAATCGCCGCGCCCAAACTTCTCTGCGAAGGACAGGGCGGACGTCTCTGCGCTCCGATAAAGACGTCTAAAGCTTTCAGCGCTTCGCCGGTCACGTGACTCCAGCTCAGCGGAGCGAGCAGGAAGGGCGGGGGAGCGCCGAAGCAAAGCCCCCTGGGAAGGCCTTTTGTCCTGATCTAATTAGTCACGCCGCTTCTGTTCGCCGCATTCAAAGCTCCCGGCTCGGGGGGGGGGGGGGGAGAAGGGTCCGAGCGCTCGCGGCTGTTTTAAAAAAGCGCTTTCTAAATCGACCTTGGCTGACTGCTCCTCACATCCAAGACTTTCGCCGGAGTTCGCCTTCACAGATTTCTTGACTTTGCCGAGAACATTTCAAAACTCGTACCGAGGGGCCTCCTCTGTCGCACGTCTCTCCCTCTCTCTCCTCCTAGTCCTTCCTGTCTCTCTACACTATCCTGTCTAATAAAGCTGAAAAAAATCCTAATAAATAACTGCATTTCAGTACGAGTTTTTTTTATTTATGTGCAGATAAGAGTTTTGACCAGGCCCAAAGTGATGAGGAGGGGTGGTTTTGGGGGGGTTTTGGGGGAAGGGGACACTGACCTGTCGAAGATGGCCCCCACCCCTGCGCTGTGGGCGCTGTTGCGGTGGACGTGGAGCCCTGTGGCGAGGAGGATGCCGTCTTTCACCGCTATCGAGCGGTGCGAGAATGAAGCGATCAGCAGCTCATTCCACCCTGAGAGAGAGGGAGGGAGGGGGAGGGAGAGAGAGAGGGAGAGAGGGAGGAGAGGGAGAGAGAGAGGGGGGAGAGAGAATTAAACAGTGACTTAATACAGTACAGTTCTGACCGAGCCATTTGAGATACAGCCAGCAGCAGGTCTGAGTCTTTCTCCATCGCCCTGTCCCGTGTGCTTAAACTCAAACTTTTCACTGCACCTGCATCTGTCCCCGTTAGCCTCCTAGTGGGGCTGCACATAATTAACTGTGACGCCATTTCACTGAAATTATTTACAGCACTATGTGAAGCATAGTCTGTCTTTTCAGCACAATCCAATACTTAATCGCACGGCCTTTCACTCTACGATAACTAAAATCTTTCTGCGAAGAAACTAAATGTCTAAAACCATCATTTTTCACCTATCATGCAATGTGATAAAATCCTATTTGATCACAGCAGGAGAATTAAATAATTTAATATTTGCCCAAAATAATTACAGTTTGCAGTAATTACAAACGCATCCATGCTGAGTAATACACTAAAATGGTAAAATGCCCTTGCTGGTGCATTCGTGGGCTCCTGATAATCTTCTGAATGACTGTGAAAGTTTGTCTAACCGCACAAGTCCGCTCCTGCTCCACAACAACGAGGCTCTCGTCTCAATTAGAGGGACACCGCTAAAACCAGGCCAGAGACGGAGGCGGGGCCAAGGCAGCCGGGCCCGCTGTATCCGTGGAAACGAAGGCAGAAGGTTTTTGACTGACAGGGCTCCTTTAACTGGTCTGCCTAGCAACACCCTCCCCTTTTTCCTCCCCCAGAGTTCCCCGCTACGGCGGAGAGGAAGCTTGAGTGACAGCCGAGCTGAGCCGAGCGCCGGCGAAAACCCTGCGCTCCGGAGAATCGCTTTCAGCGCCCTGAACGCACGGCGCCGAGCCGCCCCGAGAAAAAAGCACACGCTCGCGATACGGGACGCGCACGCAAAAACACAGAACCGCGCTTTAAAAACACAGAACCGCGCTTTAAAAACACAGGAACGTACGCGGAAGTCACGAGACCGATTTGCGGCGGGAAGGGATTCAGGTCGCTCAAAGTCACCCGCAGAACTTCTGACAGGGCGATGGGACGAACGCTTCCGAACGCCCGAACGCCCGGGCGCAGATTTAGAAGTAATTAATCCGGAAGCAAACAAATGAACGAACAAAATGGCTGTGCGCTGAGAGAGGCGCCGGAGCCTTCCTCTGACTCACTGTGTAAAATTATGACCTTGAGTTACAAGGACTTCACCGTTTAGACGAATGGTTCTCACATCACATTTATTATGAAGTCCCAGTGTGTGAGTACACACACACACACTCGCACTCGCACAAATCTTCTCTTTTACATGAAATAGTTCATAATTGAGCGACTGGAGGCTCACACGGCTAATCTCCTAAGTGCTTCTGAGCAGTTCTGCAGCTTACAGAAGCACTTCAGCTTCCTCTAAACACAGAGAGAGAGAGCCCTTCTGCAGCAGCTGGTGGCTTTTCCCTGGCGATGTGCTTCCGTCTCAAACACACATATACACTTACGCACACTCGCGCACACACACATGCACACACAAACACGCTCACACGGACACACACACATACACACACATGCGTGCACACATACACACACACACTCACGCACACACTCACGCTCACACAAACATGCCCTCACACACACACACACTCACGCGCATACACATTCACACACACACACTCACGTGCATACACGCTCATGCACACACGTGCTGACTCACGCTTACGGGGGGGAGGGGACGGGACAAGGGAGGCCTACCTGCCCGCAGCAGGATGACCTGGTCGTCCAGCGGGAGCTCGGAGAAGTGCGGGATCCTCTTGGCCCACTCCACCAGGGTGAACAGCTGCTTGTCGGCCGCCTGGCAGATGTTGGTGACCGGGTCGTTCGGCTGGGGAGAGCAGGGGGAAAAAGGGACAGCCAATCAGAGACCGCCGCGCAAAAAAAACAAAAACGTGGTCACATGCTCACAGTCACACCCGATTCGCAATTTTGCAGGCAGGGTGTCGCACCCAGCTTCTGGGAGTGCACACAAAGCAGGGGGTGGCAGTGTAGGATCATGGGCAAGGAGCTGGTCTTGTCACCTAAAAGGTCACAGGTTCGATTCCCAGGTAGGACACTGCCGTTGTACCTTTGAGCAGGATACTTAACCTGCATTGCTTCAGCATATATCCAGCTGTGTAAATGGATGCTATGTAAATGCTGTGTAAAAGTTCTGGATGAGAGCATTTTCTAAATGCCTGTAATGTAATGGCCACCCCTTCTCTTTTACTGGCCGCACCTCAAAAGCCAGGCAAACTGCTCTCTTGGAAACACTGATCCACCGACGTCTCGGCACGGAGGGAACCGAACGTGAGTGAACTGTGTGCGTGTGGGGTGGGGGTGGGGGTGGTGGGGTGGGGGCAGCTACCCTCCCCACTGCTGTTGAGCATGAACTCCATCTAACCTTCACGCGTAGCGTCGGAGATGACAGAAGCTTTACATTTTAAAGAGGTCTTTATCAGCACCACCTCTTCTGCTCAAACAGAGCTCCACACTGGAGCCAGAACAGTTCTTACATCAATTCAGGATCATGATGTATTGGTGCCATCAGGAAGCAAAAAAACAAAATCGGTTATTACTCATAGTTCATAGTTAGTTATCATAGGTCTATTTCATTAATGTTCACATGCATTTAGTGACAGGGAACCCAGCAGAGTCCCATTAGCCCTGTGAAGACCTTGCGTTGCAAAAATGCAACATTGGTTTTCAGGCATTCTAGAGACAGTTTTTCCCCATTCGGTTTGCCATTCAGTTTAGAACAACATTTCCCAGTTCTTGAGGCGCTATGCTATATTTTAGCAACATATGTGGAGTGAGACCTTTTCTACTGTTACTCAGAATGTCTTGAATACACTCAACATAGGCTTGAAAATACGACGATGTCTGGGTCTCACAGGGTTTTAAGTGTGGTAGCAGAGCTACAGAGTGAGCTCCAGCTCAAGGCTGAGGCCGTGATGCAGGCCACACGCTGCTGTGTTTTTAGCTTCCTTGCCGTATGTTGCTTAGGCCCGGATTTTAAAACCTGGCCACCCTGGTCGGAGCGAGGCAGCAGGCCCCGCCCACTACACCAAGCTCCTCCCCCCTGGCCCTGTCAAAAGTTTTGGCCCAAAACAAAGCGGGAGGCCAGAGATGAGCAGGACAGGAAGACCAAAACGAGCCGCGATCCTGCCGCGGGTTTCGAGCGGAAATATCTGCTGAGAGGGAGAAAATGAGTCTCCTGAAACATTTCCTGAAGGAAACGCACACGGAGAGAAATGTGCTGTGTTCTGGGGGGGGGGGGGGGGCGGGGGGGGGGGGAGATGGGGTTTGAAAGAGGCATTATCAGACAGTGTAGGGCTGCTCTCGGAGGTTATAATGAGAACCGTGAGTTTGTTTTGCTTTATTTTTCCCCAACCAGAGTGCGCGAACAGCGCAAAACACATTTACCTGCATTTCATGCTCCCCGTTTTAAACAGCCCAAACAAAACACACGCGCGCACATCCGTTTCCATGGAGACCGCACGACGCACTTCAGGCAATCCAGAAGGCCAGAAGATAGCAGCGAGCCATTAAGAGTAGAACATGTTCATATATACAACGCTTCCATAGAGGAGAAAATGGGGCCTGCCCGCTCCCGGTCTGCAGAGATGAGTGCATGTCGTCTATTGTTTGATCGCATAAAAAGGGAAGGCAAAAATAGCCCTTCCTTCAGAAATAAGAAGCATTAGTGAAAGGATATATTCACCACTCCCACCGCACCGAGTTTTCCAGGAGCCATCATCAGGCGAATCTCGTCATCGAAAAAAACATCCAAGGCCATACACGCTTTTAACAAACTGAGGTCTACTTAGACCAAGTGTTTGGTCTTCTATGTTTGGAATACCTGCAAAAAATGACCCCAATGATCAATTTATCGATTTGAAATGATTTTAAATCTGTAAAGGAATGACAACCGATGACCTCCGACCTTTCATACAACAGACCATCACTTAACTCACCAGAGTCTCACTTTCTCCAACAACTGAACACCTACAAGAACTATTCAAAATCAAAAAGCACACGATTAGCAGGAGCCCTCCATCCCGGCTCCCTGTTGGTTGGTCAGATGACTCGCAGGTTCTCTGTCCGTTAAACAGCCTGCCGCATGCTGCGTTTCCACGGATCTGAGCTCCAATCGAGCGAAGCTTCTCAGAGAAGATCGGACGAGAGACGCGGAGACCTCGCCTGCTTCCTCCCGCTCCGTCCGCTCGCCCTGACCTCACGCGCGAAAAAGAAGGAAAAAAAAAAACCCTGTTTAGATGCATATGGTCTGACTGACAGGATATAGACGGTGGGTACAATCCTGCCATTGGCCGACTATTTCAGTCGGAATTCTCCTCCCCTTCCGCTATCTGCGTGTTACCGTTTTTCGCGAGGGTGCCGTCGCTGCATCCCGGCCTCAGCGCCACCCAAGACGACTGTGATTGGTTTAAAGAAACACAAACAAGCCAGAGCGTTTTTTTCCCCCCCATACCTGTATTATAATGGGTTGAGCCAGACCTTTCTCCAGCGCTGGCTCAGCGCTGAAACGCAGTGTGGAGGAGATGGGTCTGGCTACGCGAGACTAAGACGCGGAGGGCTGCGCTGGTCATGATGCGTCTTCACGAGACGAGATGGGCTTTCAGACGCGGCTCTGCTACGCTCTCACAGTCAGCCCCAGCGTCGCTCTCCCCCGGATTTTAAAAAAGTCGGCCGCGTTATTAAGAACAGACACCCTGCTCCTAGCTCAGGCGCGCGGTCGTATAAAATTTTCATCTCTCGCGGTGCAGAAAAGGAAGGACTCCCTCTTAATTTTTCATGCCTTATTTAAGCGGAATTATAGTTGCGTGAAGGGAAATATCTGCTTGCTGAGGGAGGCTGCGCGGACGTATGATTTTACGCTCCAGTAAAAAAAAATCTCTTATCAGGCCTGTTACAAAAAAACTACACCTTAACGGCCAGGTGCTACAGTTAGACGCGCTGGGACATTTAAAAATTAAAGCATATGACGGACGGAAACGCTCTCTCCTCTCTGTATCCGACCTTGCTCCGATCCGCCAGCAGGCTACAGCTCAGAGAGAGAGAGAGAGAGAGATGAGACTCTATTAGTACTTTCCACAGCGAGCCAGAGAGCCAGGGAAAGACGGGCGCAATTTTGATAGGGAGAGAAACGGGAAGAGAGAAACGGACGAGTGTCAGAGCCCGCGATAGCGCGAGAAGGAGTGAATAATCCCAGCGGGACCCCCCCTCGGTCCCTCCGGGCCGAGCGCTCACAATTTTTAACCGTTACCAGTTTCCCGCCTCCACGCCTCCCAACGAGAAACCAGATAAATAAATTAGGATAAGGCTCCTTATTTGGAGCGTGGGGGGGGGAGAGAGAGAGAGAGAGAAACGCGTTAGCGGTGCGAGTGCGCTGGCGAACGTGAGGGGAGAGATGTGGGGGGGGAGGGCTTCGCGCGCGTGAGGATGACGAAGGTGATTAGAGAGGAGCGCTCGAGGGGGGGGGGTCCGTCAAGGACACGCCACCTCGGGAGACCCCCGAGTGCGGGAGGTCGTTCGGGGTGAGGTCCGCACCCTTTCCCGCGCGACCGTCTCAGATCTTCCTTTCCCGCTCTCTTTTTTTTTTCCCTTTCTGACCTCCTTTCTCTGCTCTGCCGATGTGCTTTCCTCATCCCGGGGGGAGTAAGATGTTTTTTTTGTGTTGTATAAAGAACAGAGAGGGTGAAAGAGAAGTAAGTGGTAGCAGTGGGGAAAACTTGTTCACAGAAGATCAGAGCGAGTGTAGGAGAAGAATGTGTGTGTGTGTGAGAGAGAGAGAGAGAGCGAGGTGTGTTGCGGTGGGAAAGAGAGAAGTGAGAGAGAGATTTTAACTGTGTGTGTGTGTGTGTGGTGTGTGAGGAGAGAGAGAGAGAGTGTTGTGTGTGTGTGTGGTAGAGAGAGAGAGAGAGTATGTGTGTGTGTGTGTGTGTGAGAGAGAGAGTGTGTGTGTGTGTGTGAGAGAGAGAGTAAAAAGGCCTTTATTTGTCTGAGTGGAAGCGTGTTACTAACGCCTGCTTAGCTCCTGTTCTAGGTCACTATGAGATAAACGCGCTCCATTCAGCCGGGCCAAGCCCAGGCCAAGCCCAGGCTGTTGAGCAACAGTTTCTGGCTGTTCCTCAGAGGTGCTCGGCAGCTGAGATGTTTCGGCATGGGGCCGGGGGCCCCCAAAAAAAAGCGGGGGGACCAGCTTGAGAGCAGCTGGGGACCAGGAGTTCGCCACCCCCCCCCCCCCCCGCTCGGCGCCCCCACTTACTCAAATTCGGCCGCCGCTTACCGGCACGGCAAAAGCAGGCCTTACCGCCAAACATAATAACGGCAGATAAGAGTGGAGAAAGAGCAGCGCTGAAGTTGTGTAACGCGATGTGACAAAAAATGAGTTATCACGTTTTAAACAATGGGACTGGGAATCTGACGTCATGATCTGGACCTTTGCTTAGCCCAGGAATATGGTTTTTTTACATCCTTTTTTTGTCGTCCCCCCCGCCCCCCCCTTCCTAATTTGGAGGGTGCAGATGAGTCGGGAGTGTGATGAAGCACAGGCGGATTCTGACAACAGGAAGCTACGCTGGAAGGAGAACGCGGGACAAACGCCAGACCCTTTCAGCCTCGCTTTCCTCCCACTGAGGATGGAGGCGCCTCCCGGCTTCTGCCCCCCGTCTGCAACACCTCCCACCCAGCAGAGAAGCACCGCCCAAACACCACCTATTCGTGGAGAAGCACCACCCAAACACCTCCTACCCAGCGGAGAAGCACCACCCAAACACCTCCTACCCAGCGGAGAAGCACCACCCAAACACTACAGCTTTCCCCTCTAGCTGCACCTCTTCAGCTGCTCCTTCTCTTCTGGGACAGACAGCTGAAGAGAGAGAGCTGAAGGCTGCTGGAGATAAAGTCTGAGGTGATGTAGTGTGATATGTTAACATCTCTCTCTCTCTCTCTCTCTCTCTTCCTCTCGCTCTCACCCCCTCCTGTCTCTCTCTTCCGTTCTCCTGCTCTCTCACCCCCTCCTGTCTCTCTCTCCCCCTCTCTCTCTTTCTCCTGCACTGTGTCTGTTCCAAAGGCACTCTGCCTCAGTGTTATTAGCCAGGCAGCTAAAATGGCCATTACTGCATTAGAGAAGACCTGCAGCCCAGATCGCTAGCAGTCTCCAGCGCGCAGGGACCAGGGTAATTACCCGCCACATCCCCCAGGTGCTGCTGGAAGGGGAGGCTGTGGGAGGAAACCTGTCTCCAGGTGTGTGAGAGAGATATTTTAGCATTTCCAGCCCTATCCAGACACATCAGCCCCTGCTAACTTCTGTGACATCCTTCAGATTTCACTTCCAATTGCAATTCCAGGACATTTCACTTCCCTGCAGAAACCTTCCTGAAAAACCGTCTCCCTGCTGCCTCCCCCCAACCCCCCCACCCGGTTCACAGTAAACACATACTCGCACACACACACGCACACACATACACACATACATACACATGCGCGTGCGCACACACACACACACACTGCAGGGGGGGTTCCCTAGTAATCCTGTTCAGATACTCTGCTCCTGGATTTATGGGGGTCGTTACAGTAACTGTGAGATATATTCCCAATATTAAAATGCAGTTAATGTGTGTCTGTTAATGAGGAGAGAGGCAGAATTAGACGAGCAGGAATTGGAAACGGCACCATTGTGCAAAGTGGTTAAGTCAGTGGAAAGGCCGCGCTCCCTCCGCTCACCAGCAGGTGGCAGCGCTATGTAGAACTCAATGTCGGGGCACAAAGGAAAATAAAGTGCTAATACCACAAAAATGCTGTCTTCAGAAAAAGAGAGAGAAAAAAACAGGCTCTTCAGTCAGCAGGGTAAGAATGAGAAGCATAGCCCTCCCTCTTCCTCCATCTCCCCAAACACTACATTACCTCCTGCATTCTTATTTCCTTCACTGCAGAGACTGGAGATGTAGTTCCACCAGACTTCAAAGGACTGCGTGTGTGGATTTCTGGAACTTTCCGAACTCTGTACTCAGCACAATAAAGTAACAGCGCTGCAGATTCATCACTGTGGTAGGTCAGCACCCACTTGTCTCTCGAACCTGAGACTGTAGATCCAGCCCTCTTTCAGTGTGGAACTCAAGACCTGGGCACATCCTCCCTAACTCCTAAAAACAGCCCTCTCCCCTAAAACAGCCCAAACCCCTTAAAACAGCCCTAACCCCTAACCCCTAAAAACAACCCTAATCCCTAGACACACCCATAACCCCTTAAGACAGCCCTACTTCCTAGAAACACTCCTTACCTCTAAAACAGCTCTAACACTGAAAAACCGCTTTAAAAAGCTCAGCTTGCAGAATAGATCTTTAACTTCATGATCTGACATTCGCACACTAAAAAAGTCTTATCAGGCCCCGCTACCCACATGGCACAGGAAGCGCGGGTTCGTGACAGGAAGCGAGGCGGTGTGAGAGGAAGTGATGGCACGTGTTGTTTTCTGAAGCGGTGGTGGGGTGGGGGGGTGGATGGTACGCCCAGGTTGGGTGGGGGTTGAGGGGGGGGGGAGGGGGTTGCTCACCGAGCTGGATGGTACGCCCAGGTTGGTCTCGATGTAGGTCTCCGTCTTGGGTTCCACGGCCAGCTCCGCCTCCAGGATCTTCTCCACGGGCATGTCCTCGTTGGCGCTGCTGGTGGACTCCACCTCGTTCTCATTTCGGTCCTTGGCCCGCTGGCGCTCCTCCTGGACGGCTGCGTTTAACAAAACTGGGTCCGGTCACGACTACGGAAACGTAGGTGCCACAGGCCAACGACTCACCCGCAGTACCAGAAACCCTGACGTCTAAAAACTAACTAGCCCAGTTTCACACCACCACCACAACACCACAACTGTGCTCGGAAGCAATGAGCCAGTGTTTGTAAACCTCTGTGCTATTAATACAGTAATTAAGTGTGGGTCACAAAGTCAAATTAAATATTTAGCGAAATAAGGCATTACATCGTGTCGGTCATTTGAGTCAATGGGGAGGCAGTTTGAATCGTTGTAGGTCAGCTTTTATTGAGACTGTGCAGCTGACGGGGTCCTTCACTGAGGCTTAAGTTACAGTGCAATAACGCACGGAATACTCCCGTACTCGACGCGCGCGTGCGTTCAGCAGTAAGTAAATATGGATTATTTGTTCTCGGCGGTGAACGTCGCGGCCCGTGTCGTGCGGCGGCTCGCCGGTCCGAGGCGTTCGTCAGCCCGATGGCGGCTGCCGCCTGTCGGGTGCCACAGGAAGCGGTTTGAGCGCCACGCAGGCGGGCGCGCGCCGGGCGCCGGGACCTCGCTGCGGCCGAGCAGCGCAAAACCGCCGCATCCGGCCTCCGCGGTCCGCCGTACCCCTCCCCTGCTCCCCCCTCCCTCCCTCCCCTGCTCCCTCTCCCGCTCTCTGCACACACTCCTCCCTTTTCACATTCTTCTCGCTCTCCATCGGTTAAAAACAATAATAAAATCCCGACATTTTTTTGGTTTTTCTGGTCGTGGACTGCTGAATCACAGAGGGGATTCTGAGGGCGGGGTGGGGTGGGGGGGGACGGGGGGGGACGGGAGGGGGGAGGCCCCCCGCCCGAGAGAAAAACCGCCGTCTGGCTTTCGGGGAGGTCAAGCGAAGGGTAGGACACTTCGCAGAAGTCAGGGGGAGGTGAAGAGGGGCAGAATGGCCCGGGGAAATCAGGTTAGCTCCGTCTCCCTCCGAGAGAGGGAGCACATAAATTCGTTTAATCCTGTTTTTCTGCAGATTCGCTCGGATTTCAGCTCCTCCCGCCCCGCTCCCCGCCCCCCGCCCCCCGAGGCCCTGCGGTGCGGGGGCTCATACGACGCGGTGTAAAGCGCAGGGCGGCGAAGGGCCACAGCGTCCGGCGGGAGACGGCAGTAATGTAAAATTACCGTAAGAAGGGTCTAGCTCAGGTCAGGGCCAACGCGGGTCTGATAAAGGGCAACGTTTACGCAACGTTTTCTTATGGCTCTTAATTGTTTTCGTTTTTTTTTTTTTGTTTTGTCTCGTTCTCTGTCTGTAACATTCTCTGGTGGGGAGGGGTCTTGTGTGTATGGGGAGATTGAGGGGGGGGGGCAGGGAATTGTTTGGGGGGGGGGGTGGGTGGGGCTTTTTCTTCCTCACAGAGAGGCCAGTCTAGTGGGGGTCGGGGGTCACTATAAATCTTGGCTGCTTCGAGCTTTTCCTGATGGTGGCCTGTTTCTGGTCAGGCGCTGGCTGGCCGCCCATGCCCTTGGGACCTTGTGGGAGGGCCCTCACACCTCAGGACCCGGAGTGAACAGGAAGTGACTTTCTCTAGACACGTCCTGGGGATGTGTACTGTACAGGGGTCAGGAAGAGGAAATTGGCCACAGGAAGGTGTGTTGTGGGAAGTGCGTGCTGTACCATTCTCAAATAATTAAAGAGTGCTCGGCTGGCATGTGGACCACAGGACAAAAACACCCTCTTTGACCGGTTCTCACATGCACCAAAAAACTAAGGTGAAGGGCAGAAGCCGTGTCTGGGCTCCCGTGAACTTCGATGCACACGCTCTTCAGAGGGGAGTTCAGAGGTCACCAAAACAAACTTGCCAAGGCGTGATTTGAGGAAGGAAACCTATCCCTGGCATTAATCTTAGAGCGGGCCCCCCGTGGCGAGTCGGGACCCAGGATGCAAAGCGAGAGCGTGTCCGCATACCTTCTCTCTTCATGCCCATGGCGAGACACTTCTGGTACCGGCAGTACTGGCAGCGGTTGCGCTGGCGCTTGTCGATGATGCAGTCCTTGTTGTCGCGGCAGGTGTAGGTCAGGTCCTTCCTCACTGTCCTCTTAAAGAAGCCCTTGCAGCCCTCGCAGCTGTACACCCCGTAGTGTTTACCTGCGGGGACACAGGTAACCGGTGAGGGGGGGGGGCTCTCTGGCATGCAGTCTGGAGAGAGCCCTTGCCGTTTCCATGGCAGCCACAGGTACCACGCCCTATGATTTCTGAAGATTTATTTGTTAGGTTTAGTGACCACTAATAATGTTGAGCAAGAAATGAAAAGGGGCAAAGTAAAACTTTCTCTCACTGATAGCATCTTTTGCAGATAGCATCTACAGCGGATAGCATCTCTGACAGGTAGCATCTCTCACAGATAGCATATCTTTATTTTTATTGAGTAGCGTTTTAATTTCAACTCTTTGATAATGTCCTTTTATGATGTGTTTCTTTTGCAATTTGTCTTATTGCTTTTAATGTTTTATGTAAAGCACTTTGAATTTCCTTGTTGTTGAAATGTGCTATACAAATAAACTTGCCTTGCCTCACAGGTAACATCTCCCACTGATAGCCATAGCATCTTTAGCAGATAGCATCTTTAGCAGATAGCATCTATTGCAGATAGCATCTCTAGCAGATAGCATCTTTAGCATATAGCATCTCTCACAGGTAGCTGTTGCGCAAACATGAGGGTTGAGCTGCGTTTAACCTGAGTAAAGGCTCCACATGAGAGCCATAAACTACTTGGCGAGTTCCTCCCCGTGGTGGTTAGTAACCAGGGGACCCCCGGTGTTGCTACGGTATGGCGGTAGGGGCGGGGCTGAGGAGGGCGGGGCCTGATTAGACCAGAGTCACAGACCCATGAAAGAGAGAAACAGAGAGGGGGGTCACACCGCACTGACAGACAGACAGACAGACAGACCACCTGAAGACCGGTCTCCACAGATGGCACAGATGTGCTTGGTGAGGGACAGCGGGGTGCCGGAGGGTTGAGCTGGCGCCTTCATCACCCCGTTCAGTCCCAGAGGGGGCTTGATGTCCTCCGAACTGCTCACCGAGTTCATGGGGGAGTTGAGCTGCAAGGCAGACAGACGCACGGACGAGGCCGCTTAGACTGGTGGGCACAGAGCCATAACACAGACAGACAGGTGGACTGAGGGTCAGCTTCCTCAGAGAACACACACACGGGCAGACAGACAGACAGACAGAAAGACAGACGGACAGGGAAATGGAGAAACGGTTTAGGTCAGCTGTATCTCTGTATCACACTGTCATATAGACAGAAAGACAGACGGGTAGAGAGAGCGAGCTGGAAAAACATCTTACACCTGCTACACTGATTCCGTACAGACAGACAGAGACAGACAGACAGACAAAAACAGGGTTGGAGCCACTTTTGTTCCGAGCTCCAGAAACAGCACAATAGCACGATAACCGCACGGCAGCACGGAACCCGCTCAGAACACGCGTGCTCTCCGTGTCAGTCAAAGTCACGTACGCCGACCGGACAGGGGAAACGAAACCATGGCGACTGTTTGAACGGCGCCGTTCGGCAGCTCCGAGAGCACGCCCCGGCAGACGCCCCGCTTTAATGAAACCCCGCGGCAGAGCGGCGGCGTCCGCGCGCTCCCGCTCGCACTGAGCCCGCGACTGCGCCCCCAAACCGAAAAAACAACCTTCGCACAACTCCCATCGAACGGTAAACAAGACGGACAAAAAAGACGGAGCTGTTATTTATTTAAACCGTCCTAAGAATGATGCAATTCGCCTCCTCGACCGTCTCCGGCATGTTAATGGCATAACTCGGCTTTAATGAGATTTTTCTCAAGGGCTTTCCGCCAAAAAAAAAAAAAAAAAGCTTCGATGTTGAGCACCGCATACTTTATTATCCAGTTTGTGAGCCTCAGTGATGCATCGGATGCTCCTGAAATGGTGGCCTTAGCCCTACGGCAGTCTCAATGAGGGGCTGGACTGCGGGGCTGGCGTGAGCTCGTAAGACCCAGCAAAGACAGGAACGCCAAGCCGGTGAAGGGCAAAATGGCCGCTGTGCCGCAGAACCGCCGTGTGACCGCAGGTACCCGCCACCGCCGGAAAAGAGGGGAGGCCGCTGCTGGAGGGTACCGCCCTCGCCGCACGCGCTGTCTGACCTTTGGGGTTCAGGCGATAGGATGAGACGGCGTCTGTTTAGGATGGCTGTTGAAGGACATTGATGACGTAGCCCAGAGGCTAGCTTATCTGTGTTTGCGGATTTCCAAATCTGACCCGAGACCAGTCCCCTGGGGGATATATTAACACAATAATTGCTAACCAGCTGCAATGTGGGCTCTGGTTATGAACAAATTTCGCACAGTTCACAGTGTGAAGCTTTAAGCTCGATAAAATGGGATAGCCTTACAGATTGGGAAACAATTATTCTTCCAAAGCAGGGTGGACATTGAAGAGTCAAAACTCCAGGCTTTCTGCCCCATCACCAAATATCTGAGTTTCTAGGCTCAAAGTTCCCAGTCTCAGTGTACCCAGCCCCAGAATTCCCAGTCTTTGAAATTCCAGCTTTAGAATTCTGAGCCTCAGAATTTCCAGCCTTGAATTCCCAACTGAAAAATTCCTGGCCTCAGAGTTCCCAGTCTCAAAATTCCCAGCCTCAGAGTTCTCAGTCTCAGAATTCCAAGCCTCAGAATTCCCAGTCTCAGAATTCCAAGCATCAGAATTTCCAGCCTTGGAAATCCTAGCTGCAGAACTCCCGGCATCAGAGTTCCCAGCCTCAGAATTCTCAATCTTTGAAATTCCGGATTTAGAATTCCAAGCCTCAGAATTTCCAGCCTCGAATTCCCAGCTGAAGAGTTCCCAGCCTCAGTGTTCCCAGTCTCAAAATTCCCAGCCTCAGAGTTCCCAGTCTCAGAATTCCCAGCCTCAGAGTTTGTTGCAGACACTCTTGAGGAAGCTCTTCAGCTTTGGGCCGCTCTAGACAATCCTTACTGGAAGTCGGTGGTTTGGATCCCCCTAGCTCTGGTAGGACATGCGCTTCTTCCCATCTACCCCCCCAACCCCCGTCTGCTATTTTGGGGGTGCGCCCGCCAGACTGGGGATGAATGGCTGCAGTTTGGCGACAGGCCTGTGTGGTGGATCTGCCCAGCCGTGTCCCCACATAACCGGGCCTGGCACAAAGGAAGCTCAGACGGACTAATTTTAGAGCTTCCTCCTGCGTCACTCTGGTGTGAGAAACGCCGTGTGACACCGCGCTATCGCCACGGAGACACTGCCTCACAGGTAGAGCGAGAGAAGCAGAGAGAGAAAAGGAAGGGGGGCGGTGTGAACATCTGTGGCTGACAGACAGCTTGTAAACACACCTGACCCAAATTGCCTTAATGAGAATATTGTATCGGGTCTGTCTAACCGACTGTTACAGGTCTCAAAAACAGACACTGAAGCCGAAGCTTCTATCTGGGTGAAGTTTCTCTGAACAAGCACTAGATCCCAGACAGCGCATCCCTCCCTACGTATGGAAAAATACTGCATTACATTTTATTTGGCAGACGCTTTTATCCAAAGCGACATACAATAAGCACATACTGAAGATCTCCGGAACAATTACAGAACACAGGCCCGATAAGGTACAATACTCACTAAGTATCAGTGATCCATGGCCACGAACATCAAGTCCAGTTCACGTGGTAAGCATAGGTTAAGTCAGTAAAGTTATGGCATGTCAAACTGCATGTATGCAGATGTTTGGTGTCTGTGCATTTCACATTACGCCCAAACATTCTGAGGCCAGTGCTGCATGATGAAGGTGATGCCAGTTTGCCATTCAACTTAAAGTGGGCTAAACAAACACAGAGTTGACCTCTGCACTCCTGAAGGAGACGGGCTCGCTACCTGTCAGAGTGAGGACCTCAGACTGATTTTCAGAGACACAATACGACCGGGTCACGGAGCCTGAGGCCAAAATGGGGGGGGGGGGGAGTGGGGCGGGTCAAGTGTCACAGCGATTTCCTTTCCTGGGCTGTAGCCATGGATACTACAGAGCCCGCCAGACACCGAGCTCTGTACCGCTAACATCCGAGGTCAGGCTCCGGACTGCTGCAGCTGCACCATTCCAGTTTGATCGGCGTCAGGAACACTGGCGTGACCACGGACAGCACAGCAGCAGTAGATGTTCTGTACTGTCATCCTGAACGGGAAAGGCCGCGTATCGCCCGGAAGCTGCTGTCAGGACTGACGGAATGCAGGGAGGATAGACGGAACGCAGGGAGGATGGACGGAATGCAGGTAGGATGGACGAACGCAGAGAGGATGAATGGAGGAGGGATGGACAAAAAGCAGGGAGGATGGACGGAATGCAGGGAGGATGGACGGAACGCAGCGAGGATGGACGGAATGAAGGGAGGATGGACGGAATGAAGGGAGGATGGACGGAATGAAGGTAGGATGGACGGAATGAAGGGAGGATGGACGGAATGAAGGGAGGATGGACGGAACGCAGGAGCAGGCGACCTGGTTAGACTTCTTTACTGCACTGTGCCTATTTTCTCCTCCCTGCTTCAAGCTCAGTTCTGAGTTCATCGCGTTTGCCTCCCACACTCGATGCATTCTTTCAGCCTGTTCCACCGTGGCTGATATTTGCGATGTTATTTGAGAGCACACTGTCGGAATGTACCCAAGCCACTATTTTTCTCAAATCAACCACACAGCAGCCCCCCCCCCCCACCACCCCGCAAAAAAAGCCAAACAAGAAAACTGAAGATGGGTCCTCAAGAGTACATGCTCACGAAAACCCTCTCACCTTCACCTATATTTCAGTCTATTGTGGCACTTTACCAAAAGGACAAAAGGACAAGTAACAGAAGCTGAGAAAACACTCCCACATACACTATGGAGACATGTACTCTCTCACTCTCTCTCTCATACATTCTCTCAGAATACTATGAGACATGCATTTACACACACACACACACACATATTTAGTGTAATGTATAGATGCATTCTCATGCACGCACACACGCACACACACACACACACACACACACACACATTTCTCTAAGATGAAATGAAGAGGACCCAGTTCCCTACAATACAACCGTTCACCCTTACCAATGCACATTATTTACACAACAAAGATTTTGAGAACAAAGTAAATGGACTCGTAACTGAACAGTCAGTGAGAACAATTTAAGGCTAAGCTTGTTTCCTCGCATAACTCACGAGAAGCTCATTGAGGTTCTTTCTCACAGTCCTGATAAGATTAAACAGACACAAATACCACTTTAAATATATCTGCAGAGCAAATAGCCTTTGCAGCCTTAGCAACTTGCAAGGAAGTCAAAACAAGAGAAAAGAGAGCAGCGCACACATGCAAACCCGCACACACGAATGCACACACGCACACGCACACGCATGCGGGCACACGCACGCACGCACACACCCCCACGCATGCGGGCACACACACACAACACACACACAAACAGCACAGTCTTACCCCGGTTTAAAGTCTTGCCGATTCAGAGCTTTTTTGCAGTGAACATCCTGCAGGGACCTGGAATGTTCCACGAGCGAGATCGTCTTTATCGAATCGAATGGCTGCCCCCGCCAATATGGCCCATATTCTGCAGGGCTATTTTCAGGGAACCTGCAACTCAATCCGTCCCAGGACTCTGTCCACGGGCGGGACCCCTCCCTCCATTTGGGCCGGCGGAATGGGGTTAGATTAGAGGAGCTAAACCCCCTGCCCGGAAATAGAACCCATCTTCCCCAGTAATGCTCCCCATTCAGGGGCCACAGGAACCACCCCTCTCCTGGCCTTCTCCTCAGGGTTTGTGGGGACCAGTCCAGAGCGAGAGAATGGGGACCCCACTGAAAACAGGGTCCCGGCGGCTCGGACCAAACGCGGGGGGTAGACGCCGTCGGCCAACACGGGTGCAGGACGGTGCAGGATGGTGTGGGACGGTACAGGACAGGTGTGGGACAGGTGTGGGACGGTGCCTAACAGGCCAGTGTCTATCAGCTCTTCCTGTGCTCTAGATCAGTGGTAACCAACCCTGTTCCTGAAGATCTACCGTCCTGTAGGTTTTCACTCCAACCCTAACAAAGCCAGGCCTCATTCAGCAGATAACAATCTGCACTGAGCGGCTAATTCGTGGAATCAGGTGTGACAAATTAGGGTTGAAATGAAAACCTACAGGACGGTAGATCTCCAGGAACAGGGTTGGTTACCACTGCTCTAGATCCACACTCTGACCCCTTCATCTAAAGCAGGGCATCAGGCTGACCCCTGGGGCTCCACAGAAAGACAAGCTGTGATTCCTGACCTGATAACCTGCTCAAACTCTGACCCCTGGCTTAATACACCCTTAAGAGTGGATAACCTGCCCAAACTCTGAGGTTCAGTGCACCCTTAAGTGTGGATAACCTGCCAACCACCGGTTAATACACCTTAGAGTGTAACTGCCAACTTGAGTCAGCCCCTTAAGTGTGGATAACCTGCCCAAACTCTGAGGCTCGATGCACCCTTAAGAGTGGATAACCTGCCCAAACTCTGAGGCTCAATGCACCCTAAAGTCTGTGCTTCCTCCGCTGGTGTAAAAGGCTAATAATGGAGCAGCTCTTTCGCTGTTGCACACGTCACATTTATTTCACACAAGAGTTGAGTTTCACACGACAGACGCACTTGCTCTTTAAATAAACATGTGACCTGATTCATGCCACTGGCCCAATTATTCTCTGGGATTCATGTTACTGGATATCATGCCAGAGCAACATATTGCAGACATGCACGCACATGCATACACACACAGGCCCACACGCACGCACACGCATACACATACACACGCATACACGTACACACACGACCCTCTCTTCAGGACAAGGAAGCTTCTAGAAAACCAGCAATACACCTCACATTCTGTACATCCCCCAACCACAAGCCCCCCCCGTTCTTTCCTGTGCCCCAACGCACCCCCCCCCTTGCCCTCTCACTAAATAGGTCATCATTAGCGTTTGGGTGTGCGTGTGAGTGTGTGGGTTGTTCGCGTGCTTCTCCAAGTGGAGGAGAAAAGTTCTCACAGCCTGGTTCTCTCCGTTTTAAATGAAGATGTTTTTAATGTTTCAGGGGGAAGTATGTTTTCAGTGTTTCAGGGAGAAGTACGTTTTAAACGTTTCAGGGGGAAGTATGTTTTAAACGTTTCAGGGGGAAGTAGGTATTTAAACGTTTCAGGGGGAAGTAGGTTTTAAACGTTAGAGAGCGTTTCATAAACGTTCAGGCGGAGTATGTTTAAACTTCAGGGGAAGTAGGTATTTAAACGTTTCAGGGGGAAGTAGGTATTTAAAGAGCTGTTTCATCAGAAGCCAGGCTGGGGTTCAGACCCCCTGGCAGCGCGCTGCGTTTCGTCGCTAACGGCGGCGCGGAGGCTCAGCAGTGGGTCAGGATCGCGGGCCGCTGACGAAACGTCTCTGAGCGCGTCTTCGTTCGTTCGAATGTCACGGGAAGCTCTAAAAAAGCTCACGTTTTCATATCTTCCCGTAAGTGCGCGGCGGGCCGAAGCTGCAGGAGCTCTTTGGCGCGGGCGTCCTGCCGAACGGAGGAAGTAAAGGAGCCTTTCGCTGCGGGGAAAAGGCGAGCGGTTGAGCTGACGTAGCCCGGGTTAGCGGCATGCTAGCAGGTGGCGCCGCGGCTCGTGAGTACCTGAGCTAGGCTCGCGATGGCGTCTCCGGGGCTCGTACTGCCTTTTACCGGTGCGCACATTCGCGGTAGAAAACCCCGAATAATGAGAATCTCCGGGGTAACAGGCAGCGTCCGTCGTGACCTCGTTCTGAGTTTCAGAACTCTCGCCCGGTCCGTAGCTTCCGCGCTGGTACACGCCGATGCGCCGATAACGACAACGAGCGTTTCCGCGCGCTCCGTGATTACAGCGCAGAACTGCCGAGACGCGCCGTACCGAGATGCGCCGTACCGAGCCAGCGAGCGCTTCAATCAGCGCTGCCCTCTCTGCAGTGCAAGAACAAAGGGATGCCAGATTGACTGACTGATAATTCATTTAAAAGTTAACTGAAAATAAACAAGGGGGGGGGGTACAGATCTCGTTGGTGCGTTAATGTGCGGACTTGCATCAACAGCCTGTGAAGGATTTTTTCTTTTAAAACAGTAAAGCCAGTGGCTCTCCGTTGTGGTGCAGTTATTCACGGATAAGGACAAAGAGACAGACACGGCTAATCGAACTACGCACACTGCTGTAAGACACATTCCCAAGGTTCCATCATCTAAACTGAGGGAGGAAGACCGGCAGGTCTCTGGCGGTAAACGCGGCCGGCCCTTCAGGGGTTAAACGGACAGCGGAATGCAGCGGGAATATTTGCTGAAACACGATCGGCCAGTTTGCTTTCTGTTGCTTTTTTTGTTCTTGCGTTTTTTTTTTTTTCTTTTCTTTTCTTCCCCCCTTCCTTCTCCTGGGTTCTCCCCCTGCAGATCACACGTGAATAGGAAATAAAAACAGCAGCTTTTCTTAATTACGCCTGGTTTGAGGGGAGCGGGCCCAGGGCTGCAGTCTGCTTCCAGCCCGTCTCCGATTTCCCCGCGAGTCGCGCGGAGCTGGGCGCGCTGCACCCCGTGGGCGAGGGGCGAGGGGGGGGGGGTGTATAAACCTCAGACTGATTTTTTTTTCTCTTCCTCTTCAAAAGAAAATCGAGGTTTCCGGGAAGCCCAGACTATGTTTCGACAGCCCTGTCTGTCTCTCTGTCTGTCTGTCTGTCTGTCTGTTTGTTGGTCTGTCTGTCTCTCTCTCTCTCTGTCTGTCTCTCTGTCTGTCTGTCTGCCTCTCTGTCTCTCTCTCTGTCTGTTTGTCTCTCTGTCTGTCTCTCTGTCTGTCTGTCTGGCAGTTCGGTCCTGTTTCACAGTTGCTGTTGTTTGACCCAGCTGAGGGATGCGCTCTGAAAACATTCTCAAACGAGGTCGAAGGCGAATTCGAGGGGACCCCGCCGGCGTGGTTTTGTGATTTACTCTTGAGGTCCAGCACACGGTCCCACCGAGGCTGTAACCCTCCCTCCCCCTCCCCCTCCCCCTCTCCCCTCCCCTCTCCCCTCCCCCCCACCCCAAACACAGGGACCTGTTAAGCTCATTTAGGTGAGTAACAGAGCCCTCAGAGGCCATGTGGTGGGCCAAGTTCACAGGTGGCACCGGGGGGGGCGGGGGGGCAGGGGTCAGGGGTCACCGCTCCGCCGTGGCGTAATGAGCGGCGACTCCGGGGCGTCCCAGACTCGGCCCAAAAAAGGGCCTCACGTGCGCTCCCTTAAGAGAGCCAAATTAGGGAAACATGAAAGGGAGCCCACCACCCCCAAAAACACACACAGGAGCCCCCCTCACGCCCCCCCCCCCCACCTCCCGGCCAATCCCCAACAGGCCAGGGCCCGGCGGGACGTAGCGGTTTAACGGCCCTCCCGGTCCCCATGTGCGTCGCGCGCTCGGGCCTAAAAAAGCCTCATTACCCCCCCCTCCGCTTTCACCGCCGGCGCCCGTGCTCCGCGTCTCCGAGCCGTTTGATTAAAGTTTTAATTTTCTCTGGAAACCCAGGGCGGGGAGCGAGCGCCGCAAACAGGCCCCGGAGAACAAAGGAACGCCGTGTTCCTCGCTCTCTCAAACTGCGAGCGGCGCTAAAAAAGAAAAAAAGAAAGAAAGAAAGAAAGAAAGAAAAAAAAGAAACCGCTCTTTGATGGATGGATTTTTTTTCCGAGCCGTCCCTCAGACGTTCGACGCGAGGCGCTTTCGACGGAACCCGCCGCGGAGCGTCTGAAGGGGGCGTGCGCGCGGGGCCCGGGGTAAATCACCGGGGCCCGATACCTGAGCATTCCTGAGCGGGAACGCTGACGGGATAAGCCCGGCAGATCAAAGGCAGGGGGGTGGGGGGGGGGGACTTCAAAGAGGAACACCTGGCGGAGCCGGTGGGCGGAGCCTGCTCCTCGGCCCTGAAAGGAGCGGGCGTCTCGGGGCACCCCCTAAACTAACCCCCCCCCCCCGAAAACCAGGTGTGTGCTCAAAAAAAAGGGGGGGGGGGGGGGTAAGGGTAAAGAAAGGTTTGGGGCGAAAGCGAACTGGGTCTCTCGTAAAAAGCCATTCTGCCATAGACTCGTAATGGCTGACCGAAGCAGGAGTTATGAGCACAGATGGACGGGCACCATGCTTAGTCCTGTCCTTAGTCCACAGATATCAAATCAGCTGGCTCTGAACATGAAAATGTCTCTTTGAAGCAATAATAATAATACGGAGTGACTGCTCTTAAGTAGCTCTTAGGTGGATTGCAGAGTAAGTGGGGTTACAGTTAGATTTTTGTACCCTCCGCCTAGGTGATGCCCGGCAGCCATTTTGTGATAGAGTCTCACAGCGGTGCAGAAGGAACTGGATTTTTATTGGGCCAAACTGAGAGTCAGACTTGACCTCGGCGAAGGGCACCAGTGAGCCCTTACCGTTCGCCACAGAATACTGGCCACACAACGATTAAAGAGCGATTACACTGCTCATTACCCGCGATTAATCCATCCGGGGCTTCCTAAAAGAGCCGCAGAACCACCTTTTCAGTCTCAGAAGCTTTAGCCTTCGAGTAACCTTATCGGAAATACAATGTGCGAAGGCAAAAGGACGTAGCACCTGATACGAAAACTAAGACAAGGTGCTCCTGCTGATTTCCATGAACCTTACACTCCTCCTTCACTTCGGTGAGCGTACTCTCAAGGCTTCAATGCCAGCTTTTACGCAAATCCACATTTTCTTCACAGACAACAATTGGATACAGGAGTCGTTGGCGAGACTATCAATGGTCCTCCCCCCCACCCACCCCCCCACCCACCCACCCGCAGGATTCTGGTTAGAAACGAAACAAAAAACAAACAAAAAAAAAACTCCCATTTACGAGAATCCCGCTGGACGGCCTTGTCGATTGTCGTTCGGAGGGTAAAATTAGTTCCAGCTCCAGAGTAATCTTTCACAGATGCTCTCGGCTTTCACCGTCAAAGAAGGGGAGCGATTTGCGATCCGCTCGCGGGCCCGAAGCCGGGGTATGAAATGACGGTATTAGTCCTGAGTGGGGTGGCTGCGGTCTGGCGCTCGTTCAGACCGAGGGCCCGGAGAGACGTTTCGGGGGAACATTCCAGAACAGGGTGAAAAAAAAAATGAGGGGAGGAGAGGAAGGAGTACAGCCCAGCGCTTTCAGAAAGAAAGAACGGAATAAAGAGAGAGAGAGAGAGAGATAGAGGAAAAAAATCCACTCAGGAAATGTTTTCTGTCTACATGTGTGGGCTTTTAAAGACACAGACACTGTCCTGATCTGAGACAACGTGTAGCGCAAACAGCGACGCTAGCGAATTAGCGGCTAAACATGCCCGGCTAAATGAGACGTCGTCTAAAAATAACCTCGTTAAATTAAGAAAAGAGACGTCGAGGTAGAAGGACTGACCCTCAACCCTGTGGCCCAAGGCTTCGTGTCATATCTCCCAACTACCCACAATTCCCTGCAGTGAGAACGGTACTGTGCGACAGCGGTGAGCCGGTGCAGTCTGGGTAAGTGAGAGAGGCTAGGTTAGCGCGCGTGAGTGTGGACGGCCATCACCCTGCACCCCTGCTGCTGAGGACCCAGGCCTGTTAAACTGAAGGACTGCGCTCCATCAGTGCACGCATGACCTTTCCTGTCGAAGCCCGCGTCTGGCCTTCGCTGGAGTGGAGAGGCCCGTCCGTCACGCGGTGAAAAACGCGGCTGGGACGCGCGGCGGACGGCTCTCCGTCTCCTCACGACCGCTGTCACTCAGAGCCGCCGCGGCCTTGGCCGACGGCAGCGACGGCGGAGTGGGCGGCGTGGGCGGCGGCGTGTGCGAACAGCAGACTGAGCGACAAGGTGACTGATAGACAGGGTCACCTGGGACTGAGTGGGGAGGGGTGGGAGTGTGTGTGTGTGCGTGTGTGTGCGTGTGTGTGTGAGTGTGTGTGCGTGTGCGTGTGCGTGTGTGTGTGTGCGTGTGTGTGTGTGAGTGTGTGTGTGCGTGTCTGTCTGTGTGTGTATCTGTGTGTGAGTGTGTGTGCGTGTGCGTGTGCATGTGCTAACACGGGGTATGTGCGTGTATGCAATCATGTGAGTACACGTTTATGGGCATGTATGTGTGTGTGTGTGTGTTTGTGTGAGCATATGTTAACACGTGGGGACGTGTGTGTTCATGCACGTTAGTGTAATACATGTGTTAGTATGGGCGCTGTGTTGTGTGTGTGGGCGTGCTTGCCTGTATATGTGTGTTTTTGCACCAACCCTGTTCACTCATACACAGTGACCAGGTATGAAATGGGTATCACAACGTAAATCTGAACACTAAATGTACTACTTTTATGCTTATTTTTAAATACACACAATGACGCCGACACAGAACTGAACAAAACCAACAGGATCGGTCCCTAGCAAAAACTCCACGTTCTCTCCCTGAGTTACATCAGGCCGTGATCCTTCACATTGGACAAAATCATCACTGCCCTGAACCCGAACATTAGCCCTGTTACTGACATGAATCCTCAAACCCTTAACTCAAATTTTAACCCTGTTACTGATATTACCTCCTCAAACCATAAACCCAAACTTTACCCAGTTACTGATATGAATCCTCAAACCCTAAACCCAAACTTTACCCTGTTACTGATATGAATCCCCAAACCATAAACCCAAACTTTACCCTGTTACTGATATGAATCCTCAAACCCTTAACTCAAATTTTAACCCTGTTACAGATATTACCTCCTCAGACCATAAACCCAAACTTTACCCTGTCACTGATATGAATCCTCAAACCCTTAACTCAAATTTTAACCCTGTTACAGATATTACCTCCTCAAACCATAAACCCAAACTTTACCCTGTTACTGATATGAATCCTCAAACCCTAAACTCAAATTTTAACCCTGTTACTGATATTACCTCCTCAAACCATAAACCCAAACTTTACCCTGTCACTGATATGAATCCTCAAACCCTAAACCCAAACTTTACCCTGTTACTGATATGAATCCTCAAACCCTTAACTCAAATTTTAACCCTGTTACAGATATTACCTCCTCAGACCATAAACCCAAACTTTACCCTGTTACTGATATGAATCCCCAAACCATAAACCCAAACTTTACCCTGTTACTGATATGAATCCTCAAACCATAAACCCAAACTTGTTACTGGTGTGACTCGCTCCCGCCCAGTGCGATACCCATCATTGGGATTTCAGAGAGCAAGTTTGGCTCTTCTCTATGAATCTCATTCATTAGCACTGAAAAACTGTGTCTCTGAGTTAAGAATGGCTGCTTTTTTAGGTCCTGATTTCTGAAAGGAAACTAGGACACAGATAGCTTTGATGTCTTAATTGCTAATCTTTTTATAACACATGAGTCAGGTGCCTATTTATATAACAAAGAGAGAGAGAGAGAGAGAGAGAAATGTGGCTTTACGGAGTTCAAGAGAGAAAATTACAATATACACACATTGAAAAGGTAGCAATGTTTCTGTGCATTTTGTATTTGTGTGTGTATGTGAGTGTGTATGGGTGTGTACTGTATATGTGTGTGTATACCGTGTACGTGTGTGCTTGTGGATGTGAGAATGTGTAAATGTGTGTGTACTGTGTGTGTGTGTGTGTGTGTACTGTATGTGTGTGTATGTGAGAGTGTGTGTATGTATGTATATGAGTGTATGTGTATATGTGTATGTATGTATATGAGTGTATGTGTACATGTGTATATATGTATATGAGTGTATGTGTATATTTGTATATGAGTGTGTATATATGTGTGTGTGTATGAGTATGTGTGTATATTGTATGTATGTATATGAGTGTGTGTATATTGTATGTATATGAGTGTGTGTATATTGTATGTATGTATATGAGTGTGTGTGTGTATATTGTATGTATATGAGTGTGTGTGTATATTGTATGTATATGAGTGTGAGTGTGTGTATATGTGTATATTGTATGTTTGTATATGAGTGTATGTATATGTGTCTGTATGTATGAGTGTATGTGTATATTGTCTGTATGTATGAGTGTATGTGTATATTGTCTGTATGTATGAGTGTATGTGTATATTGTCTGTATGTATGAGTGTATGTGTATATTGTATGTATGAGTGTATGTGTATATGTCTCTGTATGTATGAGTGTATGTGTATATGTCTCTGTATGTATGAGTGTATGTGTATATGTCTCTGTATGTATGAGTGTATGTGTATATTGTCTGTATGTATGAGTGTATGTGTATATGTCTCTGTATGTATGTATGTGTAATTGTGTATGATGTTTGTATGAATGAGTGTATGTGTATATGTCTCTGTATGTATGAGTGTATGTGTATATGTCTTAGTTGAGTGTAGTGTATAGTTGTATGTATGATGTATGTCTGTGTGTGTATGAGTGTATGTGTATATGTCTGATGTATGTATGATGTCTGTATGTATGAGTGTTTGTATTGTATAGAGTGTATGTGTATATGTGTCTGTATGTATGATGTAGTTATGCTGATTGATGTATTGTATGTCTGTATGTATGAGTGTATGTGTATATTGTCTTATGTATGTATGAATTGATGTATGAGTGTAGTGTATAGTGTCTGTATGTATGAGTGTATGTGTATATTGTCTGTATTATGAGTGTGTTGTATATGTCTGTATGTAGAGTGATGTGTATATGTCTGTATTATGAGTGTGTTGTATATGTCCCGTATGTATGAGTGTATGTGTATATTGTCTGTATGTATGAGTGTATGTGTATATTGTCTGTATGTATGAGTGTGTGTGTATATTGTCTGTATGTATGAGTGTATGTGTATATTGTCTGTATGTATGAGTGTGTGTGTATATTGTCTGTATGTATGAGTGTATGGGGGGGGCTCCCTCACCTGTGGGCTGATGCTGGGTCCGTAGCCCATCCCGGGGGAGGGTATGGACATGGAGTGGGGTCCCATGGGGGAGCTGATGACGGAGAAGGGGGAGCCCAGGCCGTTGATGGGGGAGCTGAGGGTGCTGATGGGCGAGTGCAGGGATCCCGGGCCGCCCATGGAGGTGGGGCTCAGCAGCGACGGGTGCATCCCCCGGTTGGACGTGGGGGACCCCAGGGGCGAGGACGGCACATGTCCATCTGCCAAGGACACAGGAGGAAAGAGAAAGAGTCTGTCAAGCCCGGCATCGCCATGCCAACGCTGAGTCATCGCCATGGCGACACCACGCCAACACCATGACGGTACTGCACCATCACCATGGCGACACCACGCCTTCGCCGTGGCGACACCATGCCCACACCATGACGGTACTGCACCATCACCATGGCGACACCACGCCTTCGCCGTGGCGACACCATGCCCACACCATGGCAGTACTGTGCTGTTACCACGGTGACACCATGCCAACTCCTTTTGATTTCCTAGGCCTGTAGAAGATGCAAAAAGCATTTCTCCGTGTTACTCACCAAAGTTAAAATGAACTGAAATACGGATCGTAATCCGTCAGTTAAGTTAAGAGGTGTACTGTATCAGGCCCGTCAGCTGAGAGAGATTAAATCTCCTCCTGATCTCTCTGACAGGATGACAAAGGAAGTTACATCCTACACTGTACATGAGATACTGTATTGTAACAGGGCCAGGAACTGCTGAACAGACACACACACACACACACACACACACAGACACACACACACGCACGCACACGCACGCACACCAGTCAGTAACCTTGACCCTGGTCTTGACGGGGTACACACATGACCCACACCCCCGTTCCGCATCGCAGGCATTCCTCCTGCCGCAGACGCACAGGGATTTATGGTGGGTCAGGGGAGTGGGGGGGGCAATTTGATGACTAGACTGTGAGGTTTGTGGGAAGAGGGCATTACGTCAAGGTCAATGCGCCCTCCCCCCCCCACTCAGTAGCATGAACCCACCACCCATCATTCTGTCAGCTGTCATTGTCACAGAAGGGAAGGAAGGGGGGGTTTGAGGACTAAGCAGGTCTGTCAAGCTTGGCTTTCCGACCACGCCCCCCCCCCCCCCTTGCCTAGGCCCCTCGGCTCTCTGCCCATCACGCACCCAAGGACTGTGGGACAGACGGAGCAGGAGGCGGGGCCATCCAAATCCCAACCCCCCCCCCGAACCCCACCCGACGCAACCTGACCTCTCTTCCAGCACAGGTGTCCAAACCTAGTCCTCATCATCATAAGCAAGGTCGTTTCCACGACAACGTACAATACACGCGGTAAAATGAATTGAATACGCACTTTTCCATGGAAAATGCTAACAGCCATTTTCCCAAAAACCGTTAAAAGCTGAAGGCCAAGCGCAGCGCCACGCATGACGACCAGCTGTTACCGCCACACGGCCCGAGCGGGGGAAACGAGCCCTTCAGCTGCGCGGCGGTGGGGAGCGGCGGTGAGCGCCGTCTGGGCGTCGCTCTCAAGAGCCGTCTGGCACGCTCGGGGGGGAGCGCCGCCAGAGCTCCGTCGCCATTGGCCGTCGGCCCCCTCGGCCAATCGCGGGCCTCGCCAAAACACTCGCGGCGGCATCCTGCTCTCCACTCGAGCGCTTCCTGTGTTGGGCCGGCGCGAAAGGAAGCCAGGCTTTCCAAAGCCAAAAAGCTAAAGACGCTCCTGACCGACCTCATTCAGGAATAATGTCACAATGCCATCTATCTGAGTGCTCAGTGCCACCCCCCTACGACGTCTGAAACCGCCCCCGCCTCAATGAAAATCCCCCCCACTCTGACTTTCAGTTCCAGCTGATAAAGCAAGCTGACTCCCCCCCAGCAGACACAGCCACAGCTACCCAGGGCGAGGTTGTTAATCTGTCCTTACGCGAGGTATGATGTAACTACTGTAAAACATCACATGTCCCCCTCCCTAGGGGGTACTGGGCCACATCATGGGAGGTGAGGTCCCATCCAATTACATTACATTTAAGTACATTACATTCCCTCCCGTTGCATTACATTCAAATACATTACATTCCCTCCCGTTGCATTACATTCAAATACATTACATTACATTAAATTACAGTCTCTTGGCAGACACTCTTGTCCAGAGTGACTCTCCAAAAGTAGAGCTCATCAGCCCAGTATGAGTTTCAGAAATACAAAAGTGCAGTATTACCCAGAAGGCACAGAGGTCCCATAATCAATAAGTGTAGTAATCAATAAGTCTAAAAGTTAACCAAGTAAACTAATAATTAGCAGTGTGTACAAAAGCAAATACCACTACAGAACTCTTATCTATTTTTACAGGCCACTAACATCCAAAAATAAATAAAGAGGACGTCTAAAGAGGGTCAGGGGAGCCAGGGAGTGATTTCTGCGGAACCTGGACACCCAGCAAGCTTTCCGGAACATTCCGGGGAATACAAAGGGAACCTGACCAGCTTCAGCAGCTCTACCTGCAGCAGGTAGGATCCGGGCCTGGCTGGGTAACAGGGGATAAGAGCCCAAAGTGTGGCGGAGGTGCTGGGGGTGTGGGGGGGCGTGGCTGAGACCCAGCCGCGGAGCGTCCATCTGCCACAGGAGTAAATTAGGTGGGTTTAGGAAGCGGGACTGTGGGGGGGGGGGCGGAGGGAGGGGGTGGGGACGGCTGTCCAATAGGCACGCTTCTGCGGGCTGATACGCTTTCAAAGGAAGAGGTGAAGCCATTACACCCTTTTAATTCTGTCCTGGGGCAGCGCAGCAGGGGAGGTCTGGCTTTGGAATGATATGACACACACACACACACACACACACTGAAAACACACACAAACACACACACTGTCTCTTTTATACACACAGAAGCACATGCACAAGCATGCACCCAAACACACCCTCCCACCCATCACATGCACGCACAGACCCACACACACACACACACACACAGGCAGATCTCCGTCACCAGTGGGAACTTGCAGACGGGTGATGATCACGCCCGCTGCTCAGGGTCTCCAGGGAAAGACGAGAGAGCGTTTTTAAAAAACGCACCGCCCCCCTCCGTCCGCACGTCCCGGGACCACACACAGCTTCGTGGGACTGCCAACGGCCCAGCGCATGACTAATGTCTGTACTTAAAAAGAAACTGTACTCATTTATTAAACCGAGCTCGCGCTCTCTCTCTCTCTCTCTCTCTGTCTCTCTCTCCGCCCCTCTCTCTCTCGTCTCCTCTCTCCCCCCCTCTCTTCTCTGTCTCTCTCTGTCTCTCTCTCTCTCCTAACCCTCTCTCTCTCTCCCTCTCTCTCCTGCTCTCTCTCTCTACCCTCTCTCTCTCTCACCCTCTCTCTCTCTCTCTCTCCTCTCTCTCTCTCTAACCTCTCTCTCTCTCTCCCCTCTCTCTCTCTCTCTCTCTCTCTAACCCTCTCTCTCTCTCCCCTCTCTCTCTCTCTCTCTCACCTCTCTCTCTCTCTCCCTCTCTCTCTCTCTCCTCTCTCTCTACCCTCTCTCTCTCTCTCTCTCTCTCTCTCTCTCTCTCTCCCCCTCTCTCTCTCTCTCTCCCTCTCTCTCTCTCTCTCTCTCTCCTAACCCTCTCTCTCTCTCTCTCTCTCTCCCTCTCTCTCTCTCTAACCCTCTCTCTCTCTCTCTCCCTCTCTCTCTCTCTCTCTCTCTAACCCTCTCTCTCTCTCTCCCGCAGTTGGGAAAGCCGTTTCCCTCAAACGGCTCCACAGACCGTCTCCTCCCGCCAAATGCTCGCCAAGAAGCGAAGGGTTAAAAAAAATTCCACGCCGCTGCAAATTCCGGGATGATTCAATCCCAGGATTCCTGGAGGCAGGTCCTCGCGGATGGTGAGCAGGATGGCAGCGAGAGGTGCTTCAAAATCCTAAAATTCTAAAATCCTCCCCCCCCACCCCCCACCTTCGGAATGACTGACCCACCCACCGAGCCACACCCACCCCACGTACGGCACACATTCCAGTAGCCACTCCCCCCCTCGGCGGTGCGGTTACAAGCGGAGGATCGTGTCATCGTCGCCCGGGGCGACGGGTGTAATTTCCACTTTCTGAAACGGCAAAACAACCCGAGGATCTCTGAAAGGGCGCCTACCGTACCCTGGAAATGGACCCGGGGAAAGAGTCCGGCTGGACGTGACAAGAACCTGCCGAACGGCCCGGGGTGATCCACCCGGGGGTGGGGGGGGGGGAGAGAGACTGAGAGAGAGAGAGAGAGAGAGAGAGAGAGATATACTGTGCACGCTAGCCAATCGAAGACGGGGGAATTTCGCCCGTTGACGCAGAATTATCTTAACTCGGCCTTTCGAAACGAAACGCCTGACATCACAGGAAGGAGATTACCGTGTGGGTTCAGTGAGGAAGCGGACGTGAGCTCAGGTGTTTGGGCCCGAGCCTTTATCTGAGCGCTCGCCGCACCACCCCCCCCCCCCACCCCCAACCCCCCCCAAAGCCTTAATCGCGCCTCCGCCTTCACCTCCGCTTGGAATCTGGCCATCGACCTGCTCTCGGGAGCGATTAGGTGAATACTCGAACCCCTTGCCCCACGCGATTCTGCGGGTCCTGTGCCAGCACTCACAGTCTAAACCCCTCTCACGTTCTCCCGCTGCCTGTTCGCTGTGATTCTGTCTCTGGATAAAAGCACTCACAGAGCTAAACGCAATGTAAGCAATGCTCACTGTAAATATCAGCTGATTGTAGGGAGATAAGCAATCGCTCACGCTTTGAGAAAGGAAAACAGTGTGGCAACGATATCAATCACAGCACTGATATCGCTACATTCAAGATGTTTTATGGACACTATTTTTTTATATGGAGCTCTCCATGGCATTGAGCACGCGGATGGAAAGCACGCTAACGCTCTCTTCTGAGGGCTCTACGCTAGCGTTCTTTTTTTATTTTTTCGAGGAGCGCACGTGCTCCTGAGCTGAAAAGCTGAAGAGCATGCTAATGCATCCCCATTAGGAGATGTGCTCATTTAGATGTGCTAAATCATTTTTCCAGTTAGCTCACGTCAATTTTCAGGATGGAGCATTACAGAGCCCTACCTTTTCTCCTTTTGATAAAAATAAAAATAGCATTTTTTTTTTTTTAAAGTATTTTTTAAATGCGCAAAAGCACTAATCCTCCTCTCTTTCCACCTGTCAGTCTGTCCATCTGTCTGTCCGTCTGTCTCTGTCGGCCTGTCTGTTTGTCTTTCTGTCTGACTGCCCGTCCATCCGTCCATCTGCAGTACCTGCAAACAGGAGAGGAAAAGGCGCTCTCTCATTTAGAGATCTCTCCCCACCCTTCACCTGTGACAGATTCTGCTCCTGTTCCACAGGAAACGACGCGACCTCCCGTCCCGCAGCCACACGGTCACCACTGCCAGCCGTAACTCCCACCGGCTACGCCGGCCTGCTCTCCACGCGCAGGCCGCGCTTCTACTGAAATCTCCCCTTCCCAGAAACCACCGCTGCGCTAGCCTCGCTTCTGCGGCGAGCCAAGCGAGCTCAGTCGAACAGCCGTGCGAGGCACGCGGCCTGCGGAAGGTAAAGGTGAAACAGGAACAGAAGCTGCGGAGAAGTAACGGACGACGCCGACGTTGGCTGAGCGGTACCGCGGTAGGCTGAATTACACCGGAGCGGAATGAAAGGCTAATTAAGGCTCAAGGTCTTTCTCCCCGTCCAGCCTTCTCCAGGTTTTTGCAGGGAGAGAGCAGCTGCTCGGCTCACAGATAAAGCTTCAGGAGAGGCCTGGTCCACACCGACCTCCGCGGTTTGTTCGTTTCTCTAAATAAAAAAATAAAAAACACGGACTACGTCTGAAAATACGGAACTGTCGTGCCTGTGAGCAGCCAGACTCCCTCCCGAAACGACCCGTTCTCTAACGGCCCAAGCCTGCGAATCTTTCTTCTGAAGAGCATGTGACCGGCCCCTTCAAAGCGACTCCAGGAGAGACTGACTTTAAAAGACAGCCGTCCCTTCAAAGACAGACTGACAGAATTACGGAACCAAAGTTAGACCTGCTCTTTCTCTAAACGTGCGGAAAGGAATGAGATCCTGTGGAAGGTTCTGGCGGGGCGCTGAGTCCCGTGTTTGGGCTCTGAGGATGTAAGGACAGAGGGGGGCGGTTGGGGGGCGGTTGGGGGGCGCCCCGGCCCGGCGCTGGTGGGGGCGAAACGAGCCCCTGTCCTCACGCTGGCCTGAGTGGGAGGCTACGCCTGGTCAACGCTGCGGGACCGAAACACTGCTTACAGGAAACTGAGCGCTTTATGGGTGCTGTGTGTGTGTGTGTGTGTGTGTGAGAGAGTGTGTGTGGGTGTGTGTGTGTGAGTGTGTGTGTGTGTGTGTGTGTGAGAGAGTGTGTGTGTGTGTGTGTGAGAGAGAGTGTGTGTGTGTGTGTGTGTGTGAGAGAGGAGTGTGTGTGTGTGTGTGTGTGAGAGTGTGTGTGTGTGTGTGTGAGAGAGGTGATGTGTGTGTAGTGTGTGTGTGTGTGTGAGAAAGAGTGTGTGGTGTGTGTGTGTGAGAGAGTGTGTGTGTGGGTGTGTGTGAGAGTGTGTGTGTGTGAATATGTGCACTGCTGTGTATGACTCTGTGTGTGACTCTGTGCAGTAGATGTGTGTTGTGTGTATTGTCTGTGAGTAGATGGTGTTGTGTGTGTGCTTGTGAGCAGAGTGTGTGTACTGTGTGTGTGATGAGTTGTCAGTAGTGTGTGGATGTGTGTGTGACTTGTGCATGCTGTGTGACTGCTGTGTGTGACTCTGTGCAGTAGATGTGTGTATTGCTGGTTTTGACTCTGTGCAGTAGATGTGTGGACTGCTGTGTGTGACTCTGTGCAGTAGATGTGTGGACTGCTGTGTGTGACTCTGTGCAGTAGATGTGTGTACTGCTGTGTGTGACTCTGTGCAGTAGATGTGTGTATTGCTGGTTTTGACTCTGTGCAGTAGATGTGTGTATTGCTGGTTTTGACTCTGTGCAGTAGATGTGTGTATTGCTGGTTTTGACTCTGTGCAGTAGATGTGTGTATTGCTGGTTTTGACTCTGTGCAGTAGATGTGTGTATTGCTGGTTTTGTCAGCTCTAAATTAGGCTCTTGCTCCCCCTGCATTCCCCAGTGATTCAGAGCTTTTCTGAGTCAGATTCCCTCCCATAATCCCCTCTGGTTCCAGCCACTGCCTGGCACCCTCTCATACACTACTGCACCAGGCACCACTCTGCCTGTGGGCACAGGGAACACACACGCATGCACACACACACACAGACATACGCACACATGCACACATAACACACACGCACACACACGCATGCACACACATGCGCACACACACACAGACATACGCACACATGCACACATAACACACACGCACACACACACACATGCACACACATGCGCACACAGACATATGCACACATAACACACACACACACATACACGCACAAACACACACACGCACACACACACACACACACACACACACACGTGCACGCTCACACACGCCCACCTGCCTAAACTGTTTTCAGTTTGTTTCTTGGCTGCTTGTTTTGCGCTGAGCCCATGAGTAAGTAGGGATGCGTCAGTGCCAAATTCAGCATCCATGTTCAAGTGCAGTCTGGGCTACGCGATATAAATCAGGCCATAAAACCCACAGACCAAGTGGCTCCAAATCCGAGCTCTGTCAGCCGTAGCTAACGCTGTCCGTTTCTGACCACGCGGCCGTCTCTGCTCCGTCTGCCGTTTGAGCTGAAAGCAGCCCTGACCCCCTGACCCCTCGCCGCCAGCAGGACCAGCTTCTGTGAGACGGCATAGCGGGAAAGGTCCCAGACACTGGCTGCGAGAAACCCAGCAGATGAGTGGGAAGAACGATGTGGCCCCAGACATCCGCATTCTCTTTCCTCAGTGCCTGTGCTCTGTGACATCACAATAGCAGCGCAGTGACATTCCACTCGCAGCTGGGTCACATCGCAGTAGCATCACAGTTGTTTCTGTGCGACATCACAACGGCATAGCGACTGTCACCAGGTAGATTTTTTTTTTCCATCTCATCGCCACCGATCGATTGAAGGAGACACAGTTTGTGCCATTTGGACGCTGTGAGGGTGTGAACCAACAGAGCTAAAAATGCGATCGTCTTCAGGACGTTAAATTTATTTCGGCACACAGCAATGTCACAGAACAACTCCGGAGGGGTTTTTTTTTTTTTTTTGGGGGGAGGGGGGGGGCGAAGGTGTTTAGCGAAGATTAGGTTTGCCGAGCTGAACCCTCGTCCCAGGCGATGTAGATTACACTTGACACGTAATTTCATTTAGACAGCTGCGAGCGCGCCGAGCCACTTCAGGTTAAGTACCCAGCTCAAGGGGAAACAGACGCCGAGTCCCGGCAGAGAGGGGAACACGGAGGCCCCCCCGCTCAGGGGGCCCGGCTCTCCGCCCCGCCCCTCCCCTCCCCTCCGACGGCCGGCTTCCCGAAACGCGGCGGCGGACCTCGCTCAGGATGTCTGATGTCACGTTTGTCCTCGAACGGCCATAAGTCCCTGACGTTCGGTCAGTCACATGGGTGTCTTTTTAGTTTCTTTCTTTTTTTTCTTTTTTTTTTTACAAAGGCCAATCAGCTGGCAGCCTTCATTCCACTGACATGCCTGCTCCCGTTGCCCGTAACAACCCAAATACCTGTACAGGGCAAGGGTTCCACAGACAGGAGAATACCTGTGCAGGGTGGTTTTCACAGACAGGAGAATACCTGTGCAGGGTGGCTTTCACAGACAAGAGAACACCTGTGCAGGGTGTTTTTCACAGACAGGCAGACAGTGTAATATATTGCAATATTTATTTGCCAATACATTTGCCAGTATATTGCAAAGTATTCCAATAGTTGATCATTTATTCATTCCAATATATTTGGAAACATGTTCCATTCCTGCAAGCAGCAAAAATCAGTAACCATGGCACCTGCTGTCCCAGACTGTTCTGTGGGGTTGGGGGTGGGTGGGTACTGGCTGTACAGCAGCAGGATAGCAGCTGCAGATTCCACTGCCCCTCCCACCCCCCCCCACCCCCCCTCATAAGCTCCCTGATACACGCAGTGCTACTGTCACAGGGGGGGCTGCTACATTATTAACACCACTCTCCTGGAGAGGGGCTGAAACTCTGAGCAGATTCCATTACCCCCCCTCCCCCCCCACCTCCTCCCCCCCGCCCACCGCACAGCTCTATTATTCATCAGTACAAGCGCCACTGAGGATATTTGGATGAAGTGGCAACTGAGGCTTCCCCCGGGGGGGGGGGGGAGCCTGAGCTAAACTGCCAAAACCTGCTGCCTGGCGGAGAATCCCGCGTGCAGAACTACAGGCAAAACCGCGACAACACCGGAGAATCCCGCGTGCAGAACTACAGGCAAAACTGAGACAACACAGGAGAATCCCGCGTGCAGAACTACAGGCAAAACTGAGACAACACAGGAGAATCCCGCGTGCAGAACTACAGGCAAAACCGCGACAACACAGGAGAATCCCGCGTGCAGAACTACAGGCAAAACTGAGACAACACAGGAGAATCCCGCGTGCAGAACTACAGGCAAAACTGGAGACAACACAGGAGAATCCCGCGTCCGAACTACAGGCAAAACCGTGACAACCACAGGAAATCGAGAGTGCAGAACTACAGGCAAAACCGTGACAACACAGGAGAATCCCGCGTGCAGAACTACAGGCAAAACCGTGACAACACAGGAGAATCCCGCGTGCAGAACTACAGGCAAAACCGCGACAACACAGGAGAATCGCGCGTGCAGAACTACAGGCAAAACCGACAACACAGGAGAATCCCGCGTGCAGAACTACAGGCAAAACCGGGACAACACAGGAGAATCCTTCGGGCAGAACTACAGGCAAAACCGGGACAACACAGGAGAATCCTGCAGGCAGAACTACAGGCAAAACCGTGACAACACAGGAGAATCCCGCGTGCAGAACTACAGGCAAAACCGCGACAACACAGGAGAATCCCGCGTGCAGAACTACAGGCAAAACCGAGACAACACAGGAGAATCCCGCGTGCAGAACTACAGGCAAAACTGAGACAACACCAGAGAATCCTGCATGCAGAACTACAGGCAAAACTGAGACAACACCGGAGAATCCTGCGTGCAGAACTACAGGCAAAACCGAGACAACACCGGAGAATCCCGTGTGCAGAACTACAGGCAAAACCGCGACAACACAGGAGAATCCCGCGTGCAGAACTACAGGCAAAACTGAGACAACACAGGAGAATCGCGCGTGCAGAACTACAGGCAAAACTGAGACAACACAGGAGAATCGCGCGTGCAGAACTACAGGCAAAACCGTGACAACACCGGAGAATCCTGCGTGCAGAACTACAGGCAAAACCGAGACAACACAGGAGAATCCCGCGTGCAGAACTACAGGCAAAACCGTGACAACACCAGAGAATCGCGCGTGCAGAACTACAGGCAAAACCGTGACAACACCAGAGAATCGCGCGTGCAGAACTACAGGCAAAACCGTGACAACACCAGAGAATCCCGCGTGCAGAACTACAGGCAAAACCGTGACAACACCAGAGAATCCCGCGTGCAGAACTACAGGCAAAACCGTGACAACACCAGAGAATCGCGCGTGCAGAACTACAGGCAAAACCGTGACAACACCGGAGAATCCCGCGTGCAGAACTACAGGCAAAACCGTGACAACACCAGAGAATCGCGCGTGCAGAACTACAGGCAAAACCGTGACAACACCAGAGAATCGCGCGTGCAGAACTACAGGCAAAACCGTGACAACACCAGAGAATCGCGCGTGCAGAACTACAGGCAAAACTGAGACAACACCGGAGAATCGCGCGTGCAGAACTACAGGCAAAACTGAGACAACACCAGAGAATCCTGCATGCAGAACTACAGGCAAAACCGCGACAACACCAGAGAATCGCGCGTGCAGAACTACAGGCAAAACCGAGACAACACAGGAGAATCCCGCGTGCAGAACTACAGGCAAAACCGTGACAACACAGGCCCTCCCAGTCAGCTACTGTCACTGACGTTGTGACGGTAACGTAAACAGACATGGTGCTCCCTTTGCGCTTTCAAATGCAAGTTTCCTCTGAATCACATGACCAGGTTTAGCCAATCACATTGCTCACCCACGCATCCCCCCGCCTCCATTTCCCATCATGCTAATTTCAAACTTGACATAAGTGTGCTAAAGGCTCTCCAGGGCTTTGGGCCTTCAACAGGGCCAGTGCCGACAGGTCGCCGCGGCGACCTCAAGGGCAGCCCCGTCCCTCTGGAAGTGACGTTTCCAACGGTGGCGGTAAGTGCTGCAGAAATGGCGTAAATCATTCACGCGTTCGGGGTGGTAATATGACGATGAAACTCGTGTTCCCACGCAGACGGTTCCCCTTGCATGCTGCGTGCCTGAATCCACATCGTGCGAGTAAGTATTTATTCATAAAGATATCTGTTAGAACATATTCATAAACACGTCTGCTTTTCACGCCCACAGAAGGCCAGCTCGCCGGGGTGAAACGGACATGATTACCATTTCTCCGCGAGGTGCCGTGTTCTTTTCCTCACACTGCAGGTAAAAATAACCAGACAGAGAACATCCAGGAGACCTCTGGAGCCCCTGAATGAATTCAGGTACGCAACCGTTGCTTATGAAAATATGTCCAGCGTGGGACTGGACTGCGAGCTCCACTCCACGCTTCCCCACAGATATGGAATGCTTGGCAGGAGGCATGACACCGTGTGCATTCAAAATATTTATTTTACTTTTATTATTATTACACTTAGTATTACTGATAAAACGAACGCGCTGTTTATTATTGCGACGGCCGGATGAATTGGACGGCCAGCTCGTTAATTGAGGACATTTTTTTTCTCTCCTCCTTTGTGTAAACAGGCTAATCTCGTCCGCGCAGTTTAACTGCTCTGTGTACACGCGGCCGTCCCGCCGTGTTTACACAAACGCCAGGAGCAGCGGACGGACGGTCTCCGAACGGGACGTCCCGGCCGAGAGAGGGGAGCGCAGCTACGGGAAAGAGCCCCCCCCCCCGGCCCCAGCCCCGCCCCCACCCCCCCATCCTGCTTTCACAGTGAGCATGACGTTTGGTTCCGCTGGGCGTCAGTGATTTAGGGAGCGGTAGCGGGGAGCGAGGGGAGGGGGGGGGGGGGGGATGAATCACCCCCTGGGGTGTGAGGGTCAGGCTCAAGGGGTGTCATTTTTTGGGAGCGTGCAGCAAGTCAGGGTGGGGGAGGGGGCGGGGGCGGGGGTCCGGGTGGCGGACCAGAACTTTGCGCCAGCAGATTTTCACTTAAGCTGGCACCACACACACACACACACAGCACACACACACACACACACACAGCACAACACACACACACACACAGCACACACACACACACACAGCACACACACACACACACACACACACAGCACACACACACACACACACCATCACACACACACACACACACACAGCACACAACACCACACACAGCACACACACACACACACACACACACACACCACACACACACACACACACACACACACACACACTCACACACACACACACACACACACACACACACACACACACACACACCACGCACACACACACGTGCACACACACAGACACGCCTCTGAAGAACAGCTATTATACCTACCGCTAAGTGGTTTGTGTTGACGTAACCTCTGGCCATTACATATTAACTGGAAGATAACGACTTTCACTGAAGCCTTAATTCTTTTGGCAATGTATTAACTGTATGCAGTGTCCTGGTTTCTTTCACACTGTTTATTTTTGCTTCGTTTTGTTTGGAAGGAACCCATTTACATATAAATGACTCAGTGACACTAATGTTACTAAAAGCATGCGGGATGCTGTGTCCTGCTGGTTAATCAGAAGGCGAGATTAAGATTAAAATCACGGTTATACTCCTGCCAATCTTTCAGCGAGAGCCAGCAGGCCCTCGTGTGATCCAGAGAAAAGATTCGCGAAAAGATTCGCGAAGAAAAAGACACCGGTGCCAGCACGCTTTGGGCTTTCCAGTAACCGCTGCCAAAACATTCAGCTTTGATTTCTTTTTGTCACGGTGCGCGAAGTTTTCATTTCATTTTACAACGTTCCTGTCTTCCAAATGACCAAGTAATCAATTTTCTAAACATAATTACGCAAACACATTAAAACACAAACGCACACGTACACCAGTGCATATTTTAGCCGGGGGAAACTTTTAGGATTTAGAACAAATAATATGAAAGCATCTGCAATAATACATTTTCAAAAAATATATTTAATTAAAAATAAAAATAAATGAAAAATAAGCGGCGTGTGTTTTGGTGTCGGTACGTTAGCGGTGCGATGCGATTTAGCGCAGCGCGGTACGGAGAGAGCCCAGAGGAACACCCGCTCGTTAGGAGCCCAATTATCCCGTCGCTGGACGGCGGTTTTTCCCCAGCAGCGCGTTAAGGGCAGCAGCCGCATCCGTCACGCGCTCGCACCGCAGATTAAACCGGACGCGCATCTCCAACGCAGCGCCTCGCGCGCGTTCAAAACAAAAAAAAAAAAACGAATTTCTCTTTCTCTCCTCCAGCGGTCTCGGACAATAAGAGGGGGCTGATTACGGGGAGGCCGGGGGGGGGAAACGGGGCCCAAACAAGACGCGGCGCGGCCTTAATCACGAGCCGGGCGGGCGTCCCCGCCGCCCCGTCCCGCGGGAGGATGATCATTAGGAGCCGGGCGGGCGCGGGAGGAAGATTGCAGGCGCTGATGATGAAGTCTATTCACCGGATCGCGGGGCTTCATTTCAGTGACAGCGGTGGCCAGCGATGAGTCAGCCCTCCCGCCAACCGCCAGCGCCTCCACTCGGGACTTCTCGCTACAAGCTGCCGTCCGAAAATAAATAAATAATAATTTTTTTTTTTTTTTTTTGCGTAAACCAGATAACCTGTTTGGTTTCTGATAGCGGAGAGCAGTCTCTTAGCGCCAGGGATCTCCGCGTTCTCATGCTAAGCAGCTACCGTGGCGTGCGCTGCACGTGGCCTCGTTGCTGTGGCGACAGTGTTCCGTACGTACAGTACAACGTTTACTTCGGTGTTGCGAGGACATTTGGTTCATTGGTAAAACCGGTGAAGTAATTGGTAACCATTGCTGCTGTATATTACAAAAGACGGCCTAACCCTGTCTCAGGAGATCTACCATCCCATGAGTTCTCATTTCAACCCTAATTTGGCACACCTGATTCCACTAATTAGAAACTCAATCAGATCCCTTGCTGTTGAATGGAGGTGTGCTTTGTCAGGGTTGGAGAGAATACCTACGGGACAGTGGAACTCCAGGAACTGGATTTGGCAGCCCTGCTATGTGGCAGGCGTCCAAGTGAGCACAGACCAAGCCAAATAATAGACACGCCCACAACGGAGGCGGTGGGGGAGGGACTTCCAAAAAGCACCTTGAGAAGCAGGTAGGTGCTTTCAGGGAGTTTCAGCACATCACTGTACAATTCGAAAAACCTTATAACATCCATGATGCTAAGAATGCGGGCAAACTGGCTGCTGTAATTATCCCAGCAGAGACGGGTATCCCAGCAGAGACGGGTATCCCAGCAGAGACGGGAGCGCCCGTGTGTGGGCCTACGCTTGCGTGTCGAAAACAGTCCTCAAAGCGCGCTAGTCAGCCCTTGCAGAAAGCTTACGGTATTTTTCTCAAATTCACCGTTCCTCAAAGGCGAAACCGAGGCGACCGAGCCTAGCTGCAGCTCGTTAGCTAAACAGATTCATTCATGCATCGCTCGCCTCCAGTAAAGGCCACTCCGCGGGAGCGATGCCTTCATACAGTGCGGAGCAGCGCAAACGGCCGTCCTCGAGTACCCGTGCGAGGGGGTTTGTGTGAGTCTGCAGCCCGCCCAGCCCTGAACCGGCACGCTGCGAGACGATTGGTGGGCAGAACGAGGCCTGCTAGCTCTCGCTACGAGGCCCAGTGGCATTCAAAATATTTAACCAATCGACTGCGAAACAAGAAAACTCAAACATCTCTGCCCGGCGACCAGTGACTCTTCCAGAATGTAGTAAAAGCGCATGATGTTTTAGTGGAGTCGACGCATCACTTTGCGTCCGTTCCGTTTGCGCCTAAGGAACGGCACATCGGCCAATCGGTGGCGAGCTCACGCTCGACGGGCGAATCACGCGCGGCCCAGACGAGGGCGTCGCGCTCCTGCGCCCGTGAAAGGCCAGCTTACCCTCCGGCGCCCAGACACTACCCTTTTCACATACACCACGACGACGGTGACGACGATAAACGGCAAAAACAGACCATGAACCTTAGGGCACACGCGCAAGGCCGGAGTTTCCGTGGCGACGGCGAGCGCTTTCAGGCCGGAGGCTAGCGAAGCCGCTAGCCGCGGTGATTGATGGTACGATGATTAGGACGGGCGAAAGAGACCGGCTAGCCCACGGATGGCAGCAGGTTCAGGAATTTGTCGCTTGGATTGACTGCGCGTGTGGGCTGCTCCGGGACAGGGGCTATTTTGGGGAGGGAATAAAGCGTACTTGGGCTGGAGTTAATCATGGCAGCGCTGAGAAGGGTTTCTCTTCCCTGCCTCGTGGTGTAAAATGTGGTTATCATAGCAGGCAGGCATAAGCATGTGTGAGTGTCTGTGTGTGCGAGTGAGTGTGTGTGTGTGTGTGAGTGTGTGTGTGTGCACGCGCGCGCGCGTGTCTGCGGTGCGTGTGTGAGTGTGTGTGTGGAGGCAGAGGTTTAGTAGTAGAACAGCCTCTAAAAGGTGTCATTTCTTTTGTGCGTTCCCAGAGAAATGTTTATACGTGATTTAGGACAAAAAAACACCCTCTCAAATCGCTGCCGGAGGAAGAAAAGGCTGTTTCCATTTTGACTGTTCAAAAAAAAAGAAAAAAAAAGAAGAAAGAGACAGGACAGGGACCCATTACTGACCACAGAATGTGCCTTTGAGATCGCTTTTCTGTTCCTATTTTCAGATATTACCCCTCTGTTTGCTGGACTGCATTTACTCAAAACCCTCTCTAATGGGACACAAATGTCTGTCTCTTCAGAAACTTGGCCCAGTGTTAAAGAAATGTGGCCTGTGTCACCCCCCCCTACACCCCCCTGCCTGTGTCACCACAACCCCCCCTCCTCGGGGGGAAGGTGGGTGGGGGGTGGGGGGGGTCGAGGGGGGGCACTCTGAGAATCTGTCTGTATGTGCAGCAGGCTCAGGGAACATATGCACCACACTGTATGGGGATGGGGGGGGGGATGTGTGTCAGTTTTGCGGTCACCCCCCCCCCCCCGCCCCATGACTCTGGTTTAGCAGCAAACAAAAAAACAACTTTAAAGCCGCATTTGTGCTTCCAGAACAAACAAACACATCTGCATGGTGAAACTCCCCCGCTCGCTATTTAAAAACCAGCGCTGTAAAACATGACAGACTCCATCTAAGAACACCCTGGGGGGGGGGGCTGGGGGTGCTTCGCTGCCTTCTGAATCTGAAACTACTGACCTACTATTCTGTAACAGGAACTTACAGTGATCCGCTCTCCAACATCACCACCACACTCAGGCCTATCACACACCGAAACTAGCTGAAAACTTTCACACACTGACACAAGCTGAAATCCCTGACACACTGACACAAGCTGAAATCCCTGACACACTGACACAAGCTGAAATCCCTGACACACTGACACAAGCTGAAATCCCTGACACACTGACACAAGCTGAAATCCCTGACACACTGACACAAGCTGAAATCCCTGACACACTGACAAGCTGAAATCCTGACACACTGACACAGCTGAAATCCCTGAACACTGACACAAGCTGATATCATTGACGCACTGACACAAGCTGAAATCCCTGACACACTGACACTAGCTGAAATCCCTGACACACTGACACAAGCTGAAATCCCTGAGACACTGACACTAGCTGAAATCCCTGAGACACTGAGAGTACTGGAACTCCCTGACACACTGAGAGTACTGGAACTCCCTGACACACTGAGAGTAGCTGAAATCCCTGACACACTGACACTAGCTGAAATCCCTGAGACACTGGGAGTAGCTGAAATCCCTGACACACTGAGAGTACTGGAACTCCCTGAGCTGGAAGCTGTTTCCTGTTCTCCCGCCAGTGGGCTGCAGTGTGGAGATGAAGAGGTATCCGCTGGATCAGTCCCCACCTCCAGCTGCCAGACTCTGTGCACAGAGACCTCTCTGACATGGGAAACAGGAGGCTGTGTGCTCCACAGCAGAGCTGCCAGCTGAGCGTCATGAAGCAGAGCATGAAGCACACTGCTGAACACAGAGCCCCATGTAACAGGGCCTGACACTGAACACAGAGAACCATGTAACAGGGCCTAATGCTGAACACAGAGCGCCATGTAACAGGGCCTAATGCTGAACACAGAGCACCATGTAACAGGGCCTAATGCTGAACACAGAGCACCGTGTAACAGGGCCTAATGCTGAACACAGAGCACCGTAGGCAATGCTAACAGGGCCTGACGGCTGACACGAGCACCGTGTAACAGGGCCTGACGCTGAACACAGAGCACCGTGTAACAGGGCCTAATGCTGAACACAGAGCACCATGTAACAGGGCCTAATGCTGAACACAGAGCACCATGTAACAGGGCCTAATGCTGAACACAGAGCACCATGTAACAGGGCCTAATGCTGAACACAGAGCACCATGTAACAGGGCCTGACACTGAACACAGAGCACCATGTAACAGGGCCTAATGCTGAACACAGAGCACCATGTAACAGGGCCTAATGCTGAACACAGAGCACCATGTAACAGGGCCTAATGCTGAACACAGAGCGCCATGTAGCAGGGCCTGACACTGAACACAACCAGCTTTCAGGAAGAACCACTGAAGAACATGTCGTTTGACAATTTCCCCGTGAAAATCCCAGAAATACCACATAGCCGTCCGTGTCATACACTCTTTCGTCCAATCAGCAACGTCTTTTTCACGAGCCACTCAGTCACAGACACTCAGAGCGCAGTTTGCTCTTTGAAGTCATTTGGACCTCCTGCTGTACCCTAAAAAGCACACACATTTACCACTCGATTACAAAACATCATCGTGGCCAGAACTGATACGTATTTAATGAAATGACTAAAACCGCAGAGCAATTTCTTCCGGTCCTTTATTGCGAATGTATCCTCGAGTTAAACAAAATGTTCAAACAACAATTACTGTTCAAACCAAATATTTCAAAGATTGCTGCACTAAATGTTTTGTTGTCTGGTTGTATCAATTCCTATGCTGTGGACTGTCATTTCAGTTCAAAAAACAGTCTCATCATTTCAGGAGCACTTTGTTGTGTTTTAATGTGGGGGAAAAAAATGAATAGAGATGAAGTCCGGAGATGAAAGCAGTAAGGGAATATATATTCCAGGGGTCATTGTAAGGACTATTTGCTGTAGTTATAATTTCTCTGCCATAGACACTGCTGCACCTCCTTTGTTTTGGGTTGAGTGTGGGGGGGGGCCGCGGTGGGTGGGGTCGTATTTCATAGGAACGTCGCTGTTTGGAGACGCGGTTTCGAAACGAAATCGGATCGCAGGAGGTCATCCTGTTCTGATGAATCACAGACATGTGGACACGCCCTGGAGGGGCGAGAGAGCGAGGGGGTGGAGAGGGGGTTTGGGGTAGAAGGTGTAGAGGGGAGAGGGGGGTGGGGGGTAGTGAGAGAGTGGGGTGGAGAGAGGGGGTTTGGGGGTGAGAGAGAGGGGGTGGGGGGAGTGAGAGAGTGGGGTGGAGAGAGGGGGTTTGGGGGTGAGAGAGAGTGGGTGGGTAGGAGAGGGTGGAGAGAGGGGGTTTGGGGGTGAGAGAGAGTGAGGGGGGGGTGGTTAGAGAGAGGGGTGGGCGAGTGAGAGAGTGGGGGGGTTGGGGTGTTGAAGAGCAGGATGGGGGGTGAGAGTGAGGTGGGGTGCGGGTTTTTGGGGGTGAGAGAGGGTGGGGGGTGGAAGAGTGAGCGAGTTGGGGGGATGGGATGATTAGAGAGTGAAGTGGGGGGTAAAAGAGCAGGGTGGGGGAGTACTGACTGGAAGGGGAGTCACACTGTCAGTTGATCATGTGACCATACAGCTGGAGAGGCATACCCCAGCGGGAGTATGATGTGTGCATGTTTTACAGGGACACCGCGTCTGATGGACAGGTCCCCAACAGCTGCTGTCCCTGCTCTCTACCAACCCCCCCCCCTCCCCCCCCGTCCCTCCCCAAGAATGAAACACAGCCGCCGCGGCTGCAGACACGTCCAGGGCCTTCGCACGCTACCGCCTCCTGTGGCAAGAACAGGCACGGCGTGCGCCAGTCTTCCCTCCGCCCCGGCAACAGGGTCCAGGCGACGGCGTCGGACCAGGGAGCTGAAAAGGTACCCTTCCCTCTTCTTTTTGGTTTTTCTCAAAGCGGGGTGTTCTGGGTCGGGGGGGGGGGCTGGGACTGGTTCGGGAGTCTCTCACACCGCCCCGCAGTGCTCTGACATCACTGAAACCGGCAGCCCGGATCGTACGCGATCGTTGGGCGTTCGGGCCGGGCTGCGGGCGCCACACACGCACGCGCCGCCGCGCTCCCTCTCATTTCTTTACGAGACGGCGCGGAGCTGGGAGTCCGACCCCGTAAAACCGCTGGCTTTCGTCCTTCTTCACTCCCGCTCCTCAAAAAGACGTAAAACTTTAAAACTCTTCTTTTTTTACGGTGCCCGCGAGGTAAGAGAATATTTCCACGGTCCCTCAACAACACGACGGCTGTGCAGAATTTAAAAAGCAGTTACGCTTTCAAATCTTTAAAAAATAAAGCAGTTTGGACGATGCAATGAATCCGCTTTTTTGTAATAACGCCCCTTTTCAATAACATAACAAGGCAGCCCCGAATTGGCAAAAGAATCATGACTTATTGCCTACGCTTCCTGATACTTGCTCACCCATAAATTGAGTGTTATTGCTGGCTTGATGACACATCCCAGTGAATCAGGTGTTATACTTGGCTCAAAAAGAGATGCCTGAGAAACAGGTGTTTTCATTGGCCCAGAGAGTATATGCCCATAAATCAAGCGTCGTGATTGGCTGCAGAACCTGGCACCACACGCACTAGGCTGAATCCCCCCCCCCCACCCCCCCCCGACCATGAGAATCTGCTGACTTCCAGCACGTCCGTGGGCGACCAGGGCAGCTGAGCCCGCTCGCCCCTCCGCTCAGAAGCCTTGGCCTGCGGGCGACGGACCACCGGGGGTCCTGGCTCCGGACCAAGGCCTAGGCCGCAGCGTCGGGGGGGCGAGCGGACGGAGAGCGACGAGGCGGCCGCTGACCCGACGCAGTTTCCGTGGCCCGGGGCTAGCGGCCAAAACGCACAGCCGGCGAGCGCCATGTTTTTATTCCTCTCCGCGTCCACAGAGGCTCCAGCTACGGCTTTCTTTCCGTTGGGGTCACGTGACCGCAATTTCCCGCAGAGCAGCAGATCGGCGCTACGCGTTATTTCCATTTTCTCAAAACTACCGACACACAGGCTGTTCCTTTCACTGGACTCCAGCGCTACGCGGCGGCTAATAGTTTTACTTTCTTTTTTTATTTTATTTACGGGAAATGAATCTGACAACCGCGACAAAATTAGACTGGGCAAAAGCAGAAACAGCAGTTGCAAAAAACCAAACGGAGCCGCCTGGATTAATGCAAACTTTAAGAGCGTTTCTTTAAGCTCGCTCTCTTCACCGGTACGACGGCAGGTGCGCTGTGTTTCCTCGAGCCGGCTCCCCCTGTTTCTACATCACCCCATTGCTGAGGTGCATTGGGGAAGCAACAGCTGACTCAGCCTCACCAGGGAATGACAGGCCTGTAAGCTGGATAGCTCCGTCGGCCTCGTCGCTCTCTAGCGGCCACTGCTGGTCAGACCGGGTGATTGCGGGAATGCGGTGTCCTCGTTATCGTTCGGCTAAACGGGTGTGTCCACAGCGCGGAAAACAGCGAGAACAGGCCTCACGTGATTCGGAGGACGAAGGGTCGGTGGCGGGAGATTCAACTGAGTTTGGGGTTGGGGAAAAATGGGACAAAATCAGGGGATAAAATATACATATTTTTTAAATTAGTTCATTGTTGGACAGAAGATAGTTACACTGATAATGTTCAGCAGTTCGGTGTGCCTGCTCGAGGAGTGTGGCTAACAGTCTCTTTGCTCCGGGAGTGAGGAGCACTGATGTCAGCTTTAGCCGCCCGGGTCTCGCGGTTTCCATGGCATTACACTGACTAATTCTCACTGGACGACTGAGCTGAACTTAAGCGACCTGCGGGGGTGACCTTTCGTCCCCGCTGGGGGCTTCAGAGCCTGGGACAGAGACAGAGTGGACAACCCCCAACCCCCATGCCCCAATGACCCACAATCCACTGGGGCTTCCATCAAAAAAAGGAGAGCACGCCACCATCACAAAGAAATTCAGCTGGAAAAATGAGGGTGCGCTTCATCACAGGAGCACGGGCTGACCCCCCCCCCCCCCCCCCACACACACACACACACACACCCCACGAAACATCCTCTCAGCTAGAGGAGCCTCTGGCCATACGCTGGACGACCCCACCCCACCCCGCCCCTGCCCGGCCGCGCCCCTGGCCCTGCTGGGGAGTTCTCTGGAATAGGGTTACATCGCTGGCCCCTTGGCCTGCGGCTGGGAATGGGGGTGGGGGTTGAGATAAGGCAATGTGCTCTTCCAAAATCCCACACACCAAGACACCAGCAACATGCCAGTCAATCTGAAGAGCAGCTGTGCTGTAGATCTGTCTCCCACAGCCCTGAAGATACGGACACAAACACACACACACACTAACACAATCACACACGCACGCACACACACTAACACAATCTCACACACACACACACACACACACTAATACAATCACACACACGCACACACACTAACACAATCACACACACACACACTAACACAATCACACACACAAACACACACACACTAATACAATCACACACCACACACACCTAACACAATCTCACACACACACACACACACACACACTAACACAATCACACACACACACACACTAACACAATCACACACGCACACACACACACTAACACAATCACACACACACGCACACACACTAACACAATCACACACAAACACACACACACACACACACACACACACACACACTAATACAATCACACACACGCACACACACTAACACAATCACACACACACACACTAACACAATCCACACACGCACACACACACACACACTAACACACATACCATCACACCACACACACACTAACACATACACACACACACACACTACACACACATCACAATCACACACACCACACATACACATCACACAACAATCACACAATCCACACACACACAACACACACACACATCAATACACCACGCACCAATCAAATCACAACACGCACACACATACACACACACACAGTAACACAATCACACATGCACACACACACACACTAATACAATCACACACACACACACACGCAGTACCAATCACTGGCACACACTAAACACACAACGCCTGATTTGACAGGAGCAACGCAGACAAAGGAGTCAAATAGAGAAAGGAGCGGATTGGGCCTGATGCTGAGTAATTACCTGCTGGGGAATTCTGTGGGGCATCCAGAGTTTAATCACCTATAACCCCAATTACGGGCCTGGAAGTGGGACTCATAAAGCACCCAAACCAGATGAACTCCCGGTCCAAACTCCAGCCCAGCCCGCGCGGAGCAGAGCGCAAAACCAATCAGGGCAAATCTATTTTAAAGCAGCAGCAAACGCCACGGTTTCAGACCCAGAGAGAGAGAGAGAGAGAGGGATAAAGAGGGAGGGAGAGAGAGAGGGGGAGAAAGAGAGAGGGAAGGAGGAGAGAGAGAGAGTGAGAGACACCAAGACAGAGAAGGAGACAGGGGGAAGATAGCGTGGGAGAGAGTGAGAGACAGAGAGAGGGAAAGAGGAGGGGGGAGAGTGTGAGAGATGAGTGTGTGTGCGTGTCTGCGTGCGTGTGTGTCTGTCTATCCGTGTGTATGCACACACATCTCAGACGGATTAGGGGCCTATCGGTGGGCTCATTAATGAGCTGTGCACCAGGAGGTCACGGGTTCAAACCTCGCGCTGGTCGCCATTTGACCGCAGATAGGATTAAATCTGAACACTGACCCACCTGCTAAAGGCAGATCAGAACACCAGCACTGGAGCGCGCAGGCGCTCCCTTTAAGGGAAAGAGTTACTGCGCCAACACCACTGATTTATTGACTTTAATCCTGGCTGGGAATTAGGTAGTATTAGTTAAATCTCAGGACCGAATGAAACTTAATCTGACCCACAAGTTAATCACTAATTCACACTGCACACAGGGTGTCTTTCCTTGCGGCAGATTGCTTTGGTGTTTCTCAAGATTTCTACATTCTACATTTTTTTTCTTCAAAAGATACATTTAGTAATGTCACTTTTATATTATTAAAGATGAACTAAAAATTGCATAAACAAAACAAAAAACATCTTCATGAGCGATGAGCGCAGAGGTGCTAGCAGTAGCGGAAAGTTAGCTCCCACCATGAGCCTCTGACTGAGCGCGCTTTGCGCCACGGCTGCCGTCCTCAAAAAGGCCTTTCACATACCGGCTTGGCACAAACACACAAATACACACACAGCATGCAGCGCCCTCCCATTTTCCCCGGTGCATTTTTAGCTGAAAAACAAAACAAAAACAACGTCCGTCTCGCGCGCAACGCCAGCACACGGGCCTGGCGGTAAAAACAGACACGTATAAATAAACAGAGCAGTCCCGGGCCGGCCGTTGCGGGGCAATTAGCGCCTAATCACAATGGTGCCCTGACGTGCCACTCAGACACATGATGCATGGCCGGGGTCACGGGGAGTAACAGGTCATGCAGTGAGCGTGTCCTACGGGCAGAGTGCTTGATTCATGGCCCGGTGAAACCGCACAATGCCACCTCTGTCTTATTCGCACTTCCTCTTTAACAAATAACTCACGCGTCCGAGAGTAAATCAAATTAAATACACTCAAACATTTCAATGAAAATCATATTTTCTCCCGGAACATATAGGCACGACCCGCCCCCTTTCTCCCCTTCTCTGTAAATGATCACAATACTTACTGTATATTCAAGCAATCCGTTACGCAATAATGCTAAATAAACGTGAATTACCCCGGACCAAAGGTTAATGTCTTTCAAACCGATTTGCAGTCATTTTATCTACAAAAGGCAGGATCAAAAGCCAAGAGGTTTTTTTTTCCCTATCTCCCTTTCTCTCTTTATTGACTCTGTAGTCCAGAGCAACTCTACAGCAGACGGGAGACCTCTGATCTACGGTCCCGGCTGGAACACCCGCCTATAGAACACAGAGTTGTTTGATTAAGCCGTCGGGCTTTCATATACCCCTGACCTACTTAAAACTGCGAGAAATGCAAAATGCGATCTCCTTTCCTGTTTAAAAAAAAAAAAAGCAGGCTATTGCAACTCGATGACAAGACAAACGAGACATCTGTTATTGGGGAAAGAGCGCACTCGAGAAGATGACAGAAAGCCCGATCGACGAGAGGGATTCCTTTTTTGTGGCACTTAAAAGAAAACGCAAAAATCAAAAAGCGCGGAATTTCTGCAAACCGCGAGTCTCTTCGTATGTTAAGAATTACACGCCAGGAAATCCAACCAAACATAAGGGAAAGATAAAGTATAAGTGCCAAAATATACCTTAAACATCTCGGCTCGGTGTCACTTGCACACACAAAATTGCGTTGCTGCAGTACGGAGCAAGCTTCCCGATCTCGGGGATCACCGAACAAGTTTTACTCCAGACTTACTTCATTTAATTCGGGTTGATTTAGCTGAAAACTAGCCCCCAGATCTGTGTATATAATCTCTTGATAAGTAGCTACTTGCTGTAAATTATGTGTAAGAAACTTGTAGTCAGAGGAATGTTTATGCTGCTAAATATATTTTGTTTAAAATAGATTTCCTAAATTAGTTTTTTGTAAACGTGATTACCTCTTTTATTACCAATTAGACGGTAAGGCCATTAATTATGAGCAATTATTAGTCAATTTTGATATGGCTCAGGCCAAAGAAAATTTAAAAGGAAAATGTGTGGAAAAAATCTTTTATTATTTTAAAAATCTGTTTGGAAGCAATGTTTTTCTGACACATACCAAAATGTATGCGGCATTTTCTGTTACATTAGTCATCCATTTCCTTTTCTTATATATACATGTGAGCATGAATTTCTGTGAGTGTGTGTGTGCTAGGTGCAAGTGTGTGTGTGTGTGTGTGGTGTGCGTGTGTGTAATGTGTGTGTGGTGTGTGTGCATGTGTGCGTGCGTGTGTGTGTTTGTGTGGTCTGTGTGTGCGTGTGTCTGTGTGGTCTGTGCATGTGTGTGTGTGTAATGTTTTGTGTGTGTGTGTGGTGTGTGTGCGTGTGTTTGTGTGGTCTGTGTGTGCAGGTGTCTGTGTGGTGTTTGTGTGGTCTGTGCGTGTGTGTGTGTAATGTTGTGTGTGTGTGTAATGTTTTGTGTGTGCGTGTGTGTTTGTGTGGTCCGTGTGTGCGTGTCTGTGTGGTGTGTGTGTTCGTGTGGTCTGTGCGTGTGTGTGTGTAATGTTTTGTGTGTGTGCATGTGTGTGTGTAATATGGATTTCCCCTTATATTTAAACCTTTCCCTGGTTTCTCAGCACAAACAGGAAGGCTGAAGTCCCCCATTTCCTGAAGAATGCTGCTCAGAGATTCATGCACTGAGAACTAGGAATAAACATTACAGTGGGGATTAGAAATATGCTCAGCTCAACGGTACAGCACCCCACACAGCAATCCCAGCATGCCACAGAGCTATCCCAGCATCCCACAGAGCAATCCCAGCATCCCACAGAGCAATCCCAGCACCAAACTTAACAATCCCAGCATGCCACAATGCAAACCAAGCATCTCACAGAACAATCCCAGCATGCCACAGTGCAAACCAAGCACCCCACAGAACAATCCCAGAACCCCACAGAACAATTACAGCATGCCACAGAGCTATGCCAGCATGCCACAGAACAATCCCAGCACCCCACAGAACTATCCCAGCATCCCCTTGAACAATCCCGTGCTACAGAGAACTCAGCTGAGAGCATTCTGTCAGACAGAGGAAGCCGGATTTGACTCAATAAGTGTCCAAGTGCGCAAGCGCATACTCTACTAAGGTCAAGGCACTCTTCAGAGAAATAGTATGTGTTAAAGACTGAGGCTGAAGTGTTACAGAGACAGGACAGCAAAACACTGAGTGAAAACAAAAAAAAAGCCCATTCATTTTTCAGCAACTTTCCAGCTTTGAGACAAAGAAACGGCAGAGAAACAGACTCGAGGCAGGACACAAAGCACAACATTTTAAATCCCCATCAAAAGATTTGTAGACACCGTCAGGTGTTTTTTGTAGGTAACGATACTGCAATTTTTAGCACTTACGGAAAGCCAGGGGTTACCGACGAGCACCGTAGTATTTTATTTTCATTTTAAAACCGCGCGTGCTGCCCCAGTGGAGGCTGACCCAGAGAGCAGCGGCGCTGTGACTGAGAGAGCCGTGTGATTTGTGCTCTGCGCCGCGCCCGTCCCCGTCCCCCTGGTCTTTAACTTTTACTGACGGCCATTTAAAGTGCTGGCACGCCAGGCCGGCCTCTCGTTAAGACGGCAGGTACCAGCAGACAGCAGGATGTCTGCGTGCCCCCTTAAACCTGGTGGACTGGGGGGGACGAGGGGGGGGGGGATGGGGCCCCCAGAGGGGGGTACCCGCCTAATCAGCTTCCTTCACAGCGCCCAAATCCAACACCCCTTCTTACGTTGTGGCATGTTTTCATACGCGGGAGCCGGCAAGCCCCAGTTCTCTTTGACTGCGGGGACAGTGGGTCTGAGGGTTTACTGTGGCGTGACGGTGAGTCCGCGCGTTTGAAACAGCCTTCAGAAACCAGAGACAACATCGGCGGGAGAATCTGATCTGGTGTCTGTAGTACGGACGGTGGGGGTCTCCACGAAAGCACCAGACAATCTTAACGATGCCGGATTTTTAACGTCTAATGAACACAATACAGTATTTATGATTACGAAGAAATAACAAAGATAATATATTTACACAGAAATAAATCGTTTTATATCGTGTACTAATTTCGTAAACTTTTGTAAAATGTGAAAGATGGAAACCTTGTCTAAAAAATACACCGCTTACATGAAATGTTTCACTGATTGTGTTTCTCTATAAAAAAAAGGTGCTTGTTTAACCTTTTTTTGTTTAACGTCAAATACCGCAAGAACCCCCACAAAGCTAACAGGAAACAAAACATCCCAACTGCATATTAACTTAATTAGGCAAAGCTAAAATAAACACCGTGAATGTTTGCTCTCAGACTGTCAACAGTAAAATGAGATACATAACTGTCTTCTTTAAAGTAACTACGGCAACCTTAAATACAAAGCTTAAATTGTATGAGCTCTCCAAATGCCATTTCCGTCCCGTGGACAGTCTCGATGTCACGTGATAAATAAATTACTTAATTACATTCAGACGCTTAAGAAACACGTGCCAAGCGCACTTGATATTTAATTTTGTTTGCTTTGGCTGGTTATAAACTACACTGCTTCTCTGTGTGTGTTCTGTCGGTTTAGGGAAGGCATCGGGTCTCTTCTCTGTATCAGATTCCAAAAGTAAAGGCCGCCTCAGGGAAGTACTGCCGCCCAGCTAACACAAAACGTTCTCACAACGTTGTGGCCACGTTGTGGCAACGTTATACCCATTCACAAAACATTTCCAGTAGCGTCGTGCTAATGTTTTTTGTTCTTGCAGGGGCTGAGGTCCACAGACAGAAAGCAAAGCGGTCCTGACACTGTTGCTATGGGGACCCCACGCCAGCTCCAGTCAGACGCACGGGAGGGAGCGCCAGGTGTTCGGGGCGGGGCCGGTGCGCGTTGTCTGACTGGCTGCTCCGCGGCTCGGCCCACGGGCCTCTGGGAAGGCCCCGGCGGCGCCGCTATTGATCTGTGCGGCGTGTACCAAACAGAGCCGCGCGGTTCGCCAGCATCAGGCCCGGCGCGTCTGAATAATTAAACTCCAACCGCAGCGGCGTCAGGTGACACACCGCCATCCAGCACATCCCTATGGGCATGTATCATCATTTCTGTCTCTGGCTATCACACACACACACACACTGCTGTAAGCACAGAAAGGTAGCACACTGTACACCACACACACACATGTACATGCACACACACACACACACACACACTGCTGTAAGCATAGAAAGGTAGCACACTGTACACCACACACACACACACTCACACACACTGCTGTAAGCACAGAAAGTTTGCACACTATACATCACACACACACATTGCTGTAAGCACAGAAAGTTTGCACACTACATCACGCACACGTTCACACACATACACGCGCGCATGCATGCGCACACACCACACACACACACACAGATGTCTCACCCTGCTCCTGTGGGTTGAAGGGAATTTTTTCCCTCTACATCAGGTGAATGTAAAGCGTATGCCAAAGAGTACTGCGGCCATTTTGAGGGGAAAAAACTTTTTTTTATTGACTTTTGAGAATACGCTCAAAATTCAGAGATGAGAGGGGAAATTCCTGTCGTTGCCTCTGACGTGTCTTCAAAGTCTGGAGGCTAATTACGGCTCACGGGCTAAAAGAGAAGGAATTTCCTGACTATCGAAACCGGCTCTAAATTACATTTTCACCAGCTCCTTGATAGAGAACACATGCTGACTGCTAACGCTGCTGACTGGTCTGACATTAGCCTGGCTCGGCCACTCTACTTTCGTCTCAACATAAATATCGAGATTTTGACGTGACGCTTGAAAAATCTGACTTCTTATTCTCAAAACGTGCTTTGACTTTAATCTCAACATTTCAAAAGTTTAATCGCAAAATTTTGACTTTAACCACAAAATTTAGAGTCTATCCTCGGAAGACAATAAATCACATTTTCCTTCTCATGGCCCTATTTATGGCACTGTTTAATCTTTTTCCGCAGGCTGCAGTGATAAAAATAAATCCGTTTAGTGGAATGATGCAGTTTGTGTATTCTGCGATCTCGCTGAGTGGGATTCACTTAAGATTGATCTGAGGATGAGTCTGGGGACGGCGGCACAGGGCAGCACTTCGGACACAAACTGGCACAAATGCACCACAAACTGGCACAAACGCACCACAAACTGGCACAAACGCACCACAAACTGGCACAAATGCACCACAAACTGGCACAAATGCACCACAAACTGGCGCAAACGGGCCACAAACTGGCACAAATGGGCCACAAACTGGCACAAACGCGCCACAAACTGGCACAAATGCACCACAAACTGGCACAAACGCACCACAAACTGGCGCAAACGGGCCACAAACTGGCACAAACGAGCCACAAACTGGCACAAATGCACCACAAACTGGTGCAAACGCACCACAAACTGGCACAAATGCACCACAAACTGGCACAAACGCGCCACAAACTGGCACAAATGGACCACAAACTGGCACAAACGCACCACAAACTGGCACAAATGCGCCACAAACTGGCACAAACGCACCACAAACTAGCGCAAACGGGCCACAAACAGGCACAAACACTCCACAAACTGGCACAAATGCACCACAAACTGGCACAAACGCACCACAAACTGCGCAAACGGCCACAAACTGGCACAAAGCAGCCACAACTGGCACAAATTGCACCACAAACTGGTGCAAACGCACACAAACTTGGAAGCACCCCAAACTGGCACAAATGCACCACAAACTGGCACAAACGCGCCACAAACTGGCACAAACGCACTCACAAACTGGCACAAACGCACCACAAACTGGCACAAATGCGTCACAAACTGGCACAAACGCACCACAAACTGCAAACGCACAACGGGCCACAAACTGGCCACAAACTGGCACAAACGCACCACAAACTGGCACAAATGCACCACAAACTGGCACAAACGCACCACAAACTGGCGCAAACGGCCACAAACTGGCACAAACGAGCCACAAACTGGCACAAATGCACCACAAACTGGGCAAACGCACCACAAACTGTCACAAATGCACCACAAACTGGCACAAACGCGCCACAAACTGGCACAAATGCACCACAAACTGGCACAAACGCACCACAAACTGGCACAAACGCACCACAAACTAGCGCAAACGGGCCACAAACAGGCACAAACACGGCACAAACGGGCCACAAACTGGTGCAAACGCACCACAAACTGGCACAAACGCACCACAAACTGGCACAAATGCGCCACAAACTGGCACAAATGCACCACAAACTGGCACAAACGCACCACAAACTGGCACAAACGCACCACAAACTAGCGCAAACGGGCCACAAACAGGCACAAACACTCCACAAACTGGCACAAACGCGCCACAAACTGGCACAAACGCGCCACAAACTGGCACAAACGGGCCACAAACTGGCACAAACGCGCCACAAACGGGCGATGGCGGTTTGGAGCGATTCGGACGATCACAGAGAAATTACATCACGCACAGAAAAGTACTGTTTGATACCTACAGAATTAAAACGGCACCAGTCAGTACAGACAGGAGACCATTTTTAAACAATTAGAACTACCTGGTATGGAGACTCATGTTGTGGATCATAAAATATGTTTAATATCTCAAAATGTTGTGGCACAAATCCATTTTTATTCACATTCCGAATTCATGAGGTGGTTACTTAAAATTTTTAATTCTGTGAGACAAAATTTAAACACGGACACCTTTTTGATGTCAAGGATACTTAAGACATTAACACATACAATGGCAATACATGTCAGTCATTCTTATTTCGCAAACAAAATGGAGTGGTCTTGTCGATAAACACAAATACCAGAGAACAGTTATTCAGGGATGTACAGACGTGAGTCTCTCCCTGATTCACAGGCTGCCCTTGACTGCTGAGCCTGCACTTCTGTCTCATTCCAGAGAGGCCTGCTTTCTGAATTCCTCACACACACACACACACACACACA
>NC_057946.1:23818381-23840881 GCF_018555375.3 Anguilla rostrata | reverse complement strand
CTGTCCTAGTTACAGACAGACTCTCACACACACACACATACACACACACTATCACTCTCTCTCTCTCACACACACACACATTCTCTCTCACAGAAACACACACACACACTCTCTCTCACTTTCACACACACACACTCACACATAAACCTGACGACCCCCCGAAGATTCGTGGGAAACGACCTTGGGAGACGATAACAGTCCACCTCGCCCGGTTCATAACACGACAAGCGCACCGAACGCACGGAAGCGACAGCACTTACACACAGCAGACCGGCGGAACAGCGCGACTCTGAGTGACAGCGGCGGGGGGGAAGCAATAACATTCTAAAAGCAGGCAAAGTTGTGACGGGGGAGCAGGAACAGGGGGGGAGGTGGGGGGGGGAGTTGGGGGGGGAGCAGGTGGCTGCCGTCACCGGGGCCCAAAGGTCACCCCGTCCGGCTGGCTCACCTGAGACCTGAGCTGCACGCCGCATCCAAACAACAGCTGCACCGGGAAGGCAAATACCACTCGTGACATCACAGCTCGCCCCTTCCCCATTGGTGGGGATGGCGCTGGGCCTCATTTGCCGTGATGGCAGGTCCCTTCGGCAGCGTGACTAAGCTATAAACACGACGCCGGGGACGGCGGCGGCGTACGAACGCGTCTGAAGCGTACGCTCAGCATCTTTCAGCACTTTCTGGATACTAACCGTTGTGTTCTTTTAATAAAAATATGTAATATGTGTAACAGAACAAAGCGTGTGAACACCAACCCGAGCCAACAGTGGAATGCCACGTTTGAGCGCGACTCGATGTTGCTGTCAACGTTAGCGCATAGCGGTGCTGTCAACGTTAGCGCATAACCGTTGTTTTCAATTTCAAAACAAAACAGCTGTTTTGCGACTCTCGTTGAGAAAGGAAAAATGATGTTGATGAAAATTACAGCGATGGTGGTGATGATGGTAATGACGGTAATGACGATGATGACGGCGTGCGTTTTCGCGGCCCAGACCGAGCGAGGCGGGGGCTCGGCCGGCGATCCGAACGGCGAGCGGAGAGGAGCGAGGGGGGGGGGAAACGCCATCAATCAGGCCCCGGGGGGGGGAGGGGGGTTCCCGGAGCTGAAACACAGACCCCAGTGTGAGCAGCGCAGACAGACCGCACGGACCCCGCAGCCTCCCTCTCCCTCCCTCCGCCTCTCTGCGGGAGACGGGCCCTCATTACCGGATGAGATCACTCCCGTTTCTCCGCCATCCTTTTCGGCGTCCCAGCCGCCCCCCCCCCTCTCCCCCCCCCCCTCGTCCCCCGGACCGTCGTTCATTATGTTTTCTGGCGTACGGAATTCGCTAATCGCGGCGGGGGGAAAAAAACGGCTTTTTCTGGGCTTTCAGGACGGTTGCCAGACCGGGGCGGAGGGGAAGACCCCGCGCCCGCGCCCGCGTCCCTAATTAACCGTTTGACGCGCGCCGGCTGCCGCGCAGTGAAGGGGGAGACAGCGGCCGGGCTCTTCCGCTAACTTTTAATTAGGAAGAAAAGGAGCCGTCCGGAGCCGAGGGTGTAAACACAGATAAAAGGCCTTTGAGCGGGGGGGCGATTGAGGGAAACGGGTGGGACGGCGGGACGGCGGGACGGCGGGACGGCGGGTGGAGGCTCGGGGAGGAAGCTCGGCTAACGGGCGCTCCCGGTGTGTGATTCCGACGGGGAGCGGGAGGGAGGGAGGGATCCCGGCCCCGGCGCGGAGCGTCTGAGCTAACGAGCTCCCCTCTGCGACCTCCCTCACCTCCGCTGAACCCTGCTCCAGGAAGTGCGGGGAGGGGCGGGGGGCGGGGGCCTGGGGGGGCCAGGGGGTTGAGGCATATGTGAACCAGCGAGCCACACCAAAAAAATAAAACAACCAGACTGCAAACGTACCATGACAACCACACACGTCAACACTGACAACAGTCCAAACACGCCGTACACATGCACACGACACACACAACCACAACATGCATGAAACTTGCACCATGACGCTAACGAAACACACAAAATACCACGATGGCCACCACTCACTGCAGAACACATCACGTCACATACGCCTGCACACACACACACATATACACACACACACACACACTCACACACACATACACATGTACACACACACACATCACACACACACACATCCACAACCTACAAAACACACACACACACACACACACATGCACACACATACACATTTACACACACGCACACATGCAAACACACACACACACACCACACATTCACACATGCAAACACACACGTACACATGCACACACACACACACACACACACACACACACACACACACACACGTATCACTGACCACACCACCACACGCTCAATCACACACGAAATCGCACATTACACACTAGCCTACGCAGGTACAGACACAAACATCTACATTCAGCAGACACACAATGAAATGATATTGACATTCATGCAGTATTACGCTTTTTACCGAAGCTATGAAACAAACGATTAATAGACAATCTACACCTGTGAGCTGGACAGCCTACACACATAACATAACACAACCCCTGATAGCCACTCACTGCTCACTTCAACACACACACTCACATACGCCCACACACACACACGACATCATGACACACACACAGTACCACACACACACACACACACACTCACACATATACACACACACACACACACATATACACACACACACACATGTACACACACACACATATACACACACACACACACACCTACACACACACATGTACACACACACACACACACACACATATACACACACACACCTACACACACGTACACATGTACGCACACACACACACATATACACACACACCTACACACACGTACACATGTACACACACACACACACACACACACACCTACACACACACACATGTACACACACACACCTACACACACACACACACACACACACACATACATATACACATACACATACACACACATGCATATATACACATTCATGTATGTGTACATATATATGTACACACACTTTAGAAAAATAATGAAGGAAGCCAGCGGTTATGTTTCCACTCTGCGCAGTTTCCGTCGTTCGGGCCTGAAACAAGGGCCCCATGTGCGCTCGGCGCTGGCTCCCTGGACTCCATTACGGAGCAGGCGGGCCGGGCCGCGTTCATCAGGAAAAAATTAGGCCCGCGCTCGACGCCGCGCTCCCATTGGCCTGTCGGTTCGAGGGCACCCCAGACATTCCAGCGGATAATCTTTTCCATTCCTCGTCTCGGAGAGAGCGAACGCTCAGCACAGGCCTCGCATTGTACGGCTCATTCAAAGCCTTCTTTTAACTGCCTCCCTCTCTCTCTCCCTCTCTCTCTCCCTCCCTCTCTCTCTCCCTCTCTCTCCCTCTCTCTCTCTCTCTCTCACACACACAACTTTTCCAAAAAACTCTTTTTTTTCTTTTTCTTTCGAGGCTAAAAAAGAAAACGGGTCGACAAAAAAAAAAATAAAAAAAACAACACTTGGAAAAATAACAAACGGTTCCCTGTGAGACGATTTTCGAGATCCTGGACGCTGCATTTCTCACGGTTCTCTCTGGTCCGGGTTAGTTTCGGACAACAAAAGAAAACATTAAAACGATGTTAAAAAAAAAAACCCAGGAAAACCAGACTGTCACCACATCAGGGGGAGATGTGGCGTTCACGGGAATTTGGCGTTGGAGCTGACCGGGCCCGTAGCTCACCAGATATCCCAGCGTCCTCCGCTCCTCGACGACAAGCCCCGCGCTGTGGCTGCCGCTCGCTACCAGGAAAAGCAGCAGCTGGAAGCCGCCGCGGGGGTGGCTGGGCTTCACGGACACACAGACCGTAATTACAGACCGGGCTGCCCTCTATAGCGCTCGCCATGAAACACAGGAACTCCAGCTATTCCGTCTGCTCCCGGATCCCGATAAGCAAACCGCAACTTTCTACGGCTCCCGTCTTTCTTCGGACGCCCGCGATGTCATTTTACGCGTCGTTATCAATATTGCGCGGGCGGCGTGTCGTAAACAGTAAGAGTCATCGTTTGTTCTCATTTGTGTTCGCTCCTTCACTGGTGGGAACCCACTCATGCCCATGAACCAATCAGAGATGCCAATGGACCGTGGCTTTGAATGCAAAGGTCTCTGTTGGCCAATGAGCTGCCACGTCAGAACTGACTGAATGCACGGCCATTTTTCCCCTCAGGAAAACCTGGCCCAAGACAATAGTTCCCGCTCTCTTCCAAAAATAACCGTGCAAAAAGAAAAACGTATTTCTTTTTTTATAATTAGTTCATTAAGGCTTCATTAATTATAGCGGCTTCATATAATTTACAAAATAAAAACAATTCAAATTATTCAGCTGTTCTGTGTTTGGCTCCGCCTTTAAATGAGTTTTACTGGCAGCAGACCAAGATTCTACCGAGAGCCCGCCGTCTGATTGGCTGTCGCCGGTTAGCTATGTCCGCACCTTAACCCAGGAGCCATCAGCTACACATCAGCCCTCCGGTGATAGAAGCGATATGTTGTTTTTTTTTACAATCACGCAGCTGTCATTTCGGCATGTGCATCCAATAACGCACTAAATAATTTCAGCGCTTTTTTGGAAGGAGCTGAAAGCCGGTCGAAACGAACTCGGGGGAAGCGGTTAGCGTTAGCGAGGTCGCGCAGGGGTCGACCGACGTCCGCGAGACGCTTTGTTACGGCGCGTCCGACCAAGTCAAACATTTTCCTGGGTTTCTTATTTACTCGCGCCGCAGGACCGCACTTGAAAGGGAACGCTGTGAAACATTGAACCGGGGGGCCAGTGATTCAGCACGCAGCGATGCAGACAGGGCCCGTTACTGCGTCCGAAACGAATCACATGACCTCAGGAGCGCACCTCGCACACACACACACACGCAGTACTGAGAGATTTAATATCGGAGTAGCCCTTACGCGAGACAAGTCAAATTAAAATAGTAATATCGAAACCATCCTGGCTGCCCTGAGTCTCCAGTGACCACAAAACATTGTGATTCATAGGCATTAAAATGTCCAGAGTTCCTTTTTACTCAAACAGAGTGCGATAGGAACCACATGGACTCTGTGAGAGTTGATTTAACAGTGAACAAACTGCGTATAGTTTGACACTGGGACAAGAGTGCAGACAGTGGAAGAACAGACGGGGGGAAGAGAGGAAGAGAGGCGGAGAAAGAGAGCTTTATTTTAGAGGCTCATATTTACATGACTGTTCTAGGTCAACAAAACCAACTGTTGATATGTTTTTTTTTGCCCAGCGTGTTGTGTACGCGCTTTCCTAAGTCAGCCGCTGTGACAGCGCAGTCGGTTCACTGTCACACTAATAAACCTCCGTGTGAATAAGAACATGAGAGAGAGCGAGAGAGAGAAATTGAGAGGGAGAGGAGAGGAGAGACAGAGACAGCGCGCGCAGGAGAGAGAGAGACAAAATAATATAAAACAGACTTGTGTCTGGATTCGAACGGAACGGCGGTTAATGTATGTAGCGAAACGGAAAGAGCGACTCACTTTAAAAAACGCAGCTCTGAGTGCAGACTCCAAACTCCACACACCAGACAGGAAATGCAGCCCCTTATTTATTATGCAAGATCAACAACCCTGCATGCAGGCTCCCTGAGTATGAGTACACCCCGCTACTCCTGGAGTACCAGCCATCCCGCTACTCCTGGAGTACCAGCCATCCCGCTACTCCTGGAGTACCAGCCATCCCGCTACTCCTGGAGTACCAGCCATCCCGCTACTCCTGGAGTATGAGCCATCCCGCTACTCCTGGAGTACCAGCCATCCCGCTACTCCTGGAGTAAGTGCCATCCCACTACTCCTGGAGTATGCCATCCCGCTACTCCTGGAGTACAAGCCATCCCGCTACTCCTGGAGTACAGCCATCCCGCTACTCCTGGAGTACCAGCCATCCCGCTACTCCTGGAGTACAGCCATCCCCTACTCCTGGAGTAAATGCCACTCCCTTCATCCTCGATACCGGGCCATTCCTTTCGGAGTACGCCATCACTCTTACCATACTGCGGAGCTCGGGCACACCTTTTCTGGGGACCAGCCATCCGTTCTGGAGTACCAGCCATCCCGCTACTCCTGGAGTACCAGCCATCCCGCTACTCCTGGAGTACCAGCCATCCCGCTACTCCTGGAGTACCAGCCATCCCGCTACTCCTGGAGTACCAGCCATCCCGCTACTCCTGGAGTACAAGCCATCCCGCTACTCCTGGAGTACAGGCCATCCCGCTACTCCTGGAGTACCAGCCATCCCGCTACTCCTGGAGTACCGGCCATCCCGCTACTCCTGGAGTACCAGCCATCCCGCTACTCCTGGAGTACCAGCCATCCCGCTACTCCTGGAGTACAGGCCATCCCGCTACTCCTGGAGTACAGGCCATCCCGCTACTCCTGGAGTACCGGCCATCCCGCTACTCCTGGAGTACCGGCCATCCCGCTACTCCTGGAGTACCAGCCATCCCGCTACTCCTGGAGTACGAGCCATCCCGCTACTCCAGGAGTACCAGCCATCCCGCTACTCCTGGAGTACCAGCCATCCCGCTACTCCTGGAGTACCAGCCATCCCGCTACTCCTGGAGTACCAGCCATCCCGCTACTCCTGGAGTATGAGCCATCCCACTACTCCTGGAGTAAGTGCCACCCTGCTCCTTCAGGAAACGTCCTTCAGATACGCAGCACAATTCTTTACGTTGTATCGGTGCCTCGATCAAAACAAATCTGTTGTTACCAGAATACATAAGCAAGGAATGGCCGTCGGGACACAGACATTTTTTGGTGGGGGAAGCAGGCGTTTGAGTTCGTTTCGGCTTGACCGTGATGTGTCAGGACCCCTCCCTTCACAATGCGTTAAGCACGTCAGACTGAGCAAACGAACAGAGGCTTCATCACAATCACGGGAGCTGGGAAAGCACACTGATACCTTCTGAATCCAGGGCTAAAAAAAACCCCCTAAATTTTCGCTGGAGAGAGTGACTGAGGAGCGAGGAGGGACAGACGGACGGACGCGAGAGACAGACGGCGGGACAGAAAAAGAAAAACAAACAGCCAGATGGAGCGTGTGGAAAAGACCGGAAAAAAAAAGGCAGGAAGAGACAGACATGCAACAAGAGAAACAGAAACAGACAGAGCGAGGGAGAGAGGGAGAGAGTGAGAGGGAGGGAGAGGGGGAGAGAGCGAGAGAGCGGGAGAGAAAGAGAGGGAAGAGGGGAATTACACTCGTTCGTTTGAGACTGCGCTGAAGCACGTTCGCGGATGAAAGCGTCCGCGTGCGAGGGGCTCACTCTTCCTCCTGGGCTGAGGGGCTGATTCCGTACGCAGAGCAGGCGCCGCGAATCTACTACTGCAGCTCCTCTCACATGGCACACACTCCCTGATAAAGCTGCTCCAAAACACGGTATTAAAACACCCTGGAAAAGGCAGCGGATCAGCAGCAGGGCTGGGGGGGGGAATGGGGCATTCACACCCCAGAGAAGGTGTCTGGGATTAGCCAGATTAGTAAAGCGGCTAATCGTGGTCTTTAAGCGGTCTGAATGGGGTTGATGGCGCATAAAGGAACAGGGCCTGGGTGAGATTCTGAAACGCTATGCGGGGACACGCCTCGCCCCCCGCCGTCGCGCGGCTGATATGAGTCGTGCCGCGCTGATTGCGTATTTCTCCAGACGATGGGTCGCGTTCGTTAGCTCCGCGCGGGAAAAAAACGTCCGCCCGTTGAAGGACGTGACGATCGCCTGGGTGACCGTATCGCGGGCGCATGGAGATAATGAGTCCGCGCTCATTACTGCCAGCGTGCACTGATAACGTGCTGTTCTTAACTGTCTCATAACTGTGTGCTCATAGCTGTGCACTTTAAACTTGCTGTTCTTAACTGTGCAAATTATCTGAGTGCTCATAAGCTGTGCACTTGATAACTGTGCTGTTCTTAACTGTGCACACATTATCTGAGTGCTCATAAACTGTGCACTTGTTAACTGTGCTGTTCTTAACTGTGCACACATTATCTGAGTGCTCATTAACTGTGCCCTTGTTAACTGTGCTGTCCTTAACTGTGCACACATTCTCTGAGTGCTCATTAACTGTGCACTTGTTAACTGTGCTGTTCTTAACTGTGCACACATCTGAGTGCTCATTAACTGTGCCCTTGTTAACTGTGCTGTCCTTAACTGTGCACACATTCTCTGAGTGCTCATTAACTGTGCACTTGTTAACTGTGCTGTTCTTAACTGTGCACACATTATCTGAGTGGTCGTTGACTGTGCACTTCTTAACTGTGCTGTCCTTAACTGTGCACACATTATCTGAGTACTCGTTGAGTGTGCCCTGCTTAACTGTGCACACATTATCTGATGGGTCATTGACTGAGTGCACTGTTTACTCTCTTTGGGATCTGTCTAAACTCACAGAATAGAACATAATCTACACTCCTCCACTGAGCACACAGACCATTAGATCCAGACACCCATGCAGGATTGAGACCAGTGGATCCGCGCAGAGACTGCCGTGAACCCACGATGCCTGCAAACGGACTCCGCTGACGCTGTAATTGTTTATTTGACATTTCTTCACCAAAACCCAGAGTAGCCCGAGACGGCCCGCGGGTGCACGCGCTTCTCCAGAGACAGACTCGGACTCTCCCGTCTGTTATTCTTTCCAAACCGCACGGAGTAAAAAGAGTACATTTCTGCACAGCCGCCTTAATACCGCCGAACCGCAAAGAATTCAAACTGCGAGCGACGGGGCCAAAAAAACCTGACAGAGGGGAAAATAATAGTCTCTGTCGTCAAGGGTTACATGTACAACAACGTCTCGAGTCATAAAAACAGGTCGTAGCGAAAAATTAGCCGCGGGGCAAGATTTCACTCCAGATTAGAGGGTACACGTAGGTGTGGGGGAAGGACAAGTACCGTCTTGCATCCCAGAAGTACGATCTGTACGAGCGGAGCTGAACTGGGCCAAACCCCGACAGCGAGGCACACGCACGCGCTCTCTCTCTGCCCTTCTATATTCGGGTACGTTTAACCAAAGATGGCTGAGTCAAACGAAAGGCTTCATTTCACCCCTTTACTTGTCCTACTGTCGCAAACAGAGTCTCGTGGCATATACGGAGTCGCGCTCTGAAACTCCAACTCCCAGAATCCTCAGAATCAACAGTCCCAGGTGAGAGTTTTCCATCTAAAACAGTAGAGTCTGAAATCATGTTGCTAGTACTTGTGTGTAAAAACACACCCGTTTGGGGGCGGGTTTGACTGGATCGGATCCGGATCCTGGTGTGGTGGAGGTGGGGGGTGGGGGGTGACGGAGGTGGGTACCTGTGGACAGCCGACGCTGGTGAAGGGGGCACATGCCGGTGAAACAGGAGCAGGCATCCCCAGGTCTTCCTCGCTGGGGGGGCGGGGACGCTAGAGAGCACTGGGGCTTCAGGAATCCTGTGCGGGGGAGAGATATGGAGAGGAGATGTTAGCATTAGGTGTTAGGAGCCATTAACATTAGCGAATCGAGAGCTGCACAGAACAGCACACCCCCCCACCCCAAACCCCCACCCCACGGTGCAGACCGGCCAACCTCTCACATTTGTGGCCGTGCCTGCCCCCCCTGACCGCCCCCCTCCCATCAGCTCAGTGTCCACGCTGTTCCCTGAGTCCTCGCTGCCTGGGGCGAGGGGCTCAGAGGTGGGGTGGGGGGTCGTTCCTCTGTACGGGCGAAATGCCAAATGAAGCCGGCAGGCCTGGGGGCAGCGGTCGCGCTGTCTCTCCAGGGGCCGGGGGGGTCAGTGTCAACAAGGAAGCCATTATCTGCTACAGCGGGACAAATGGATGCTGTCACCCCCCCCCCCCCACGTTAAACGAGCAAGATATAAATCAGAGAGTTGTGCTCCTCCTGCAAGGCAGCGAGCTCCACGCTGAATCTCCACAGCGCCCTCACTCTGCAAGTCTGCGCATGGCAACCCCTGAGGCTCCTCCCCCTCCCCTTTGAAGCCCCTCCTACTACCACTACCACAACAGGCAGGACAAGTGAACGGAACACAGCGCCATTATGACGTCATAAGAGACCAACCACAGCTGTGACAGGGGCGTGGTGGGGTGCATAATATGTACCAGAAAAGTAGAACTTCAGCCTCCCTCTCCAATCAGATCAGACGACCCAAGATCCCAAGGTGGTGGGGGGGCGCTGGTGATCCACGGGACGACCGTGCTCACCAGGGGACCTGCTCATTTCTATTTCTGTCCACCTTGCTCGCAGAGACCTTTACATGGGGAGCCCCCGTCATTCGTAAGGCCAGTGACAACCTCCGCTCAATAAAGTGCCATTACTTGGAGCATGACAAACACGCCGTGCCAGACGAGCTCAGAGGATGACATTTAAAACAGGCGCGGGGATATTGAATTAGTTCCCCATGATAAGCTGGCTGGGCTGCTGTGCGGGGGGGGGGGGGGGGTGTGCTCTGCCAGAGACAGTCCTCAGCGCTTTGATTTAAATTATAAAAAGAACAAACATCGGCATCGGCGAGGGGTTAGCTAACACTCCCCAACACAGGAGAAGAAGCCGCCATCTTCGTCTCAGGGCAGAACGAAGACGAAGACGCTCGCGCGGGGCGGAAAGCTGAACACGCGGCCCGTACCGAGAGCAGTGCGTGTGAAACTCGCATCACAGCATCGGGCTGATCGTTCTGGAAGTCTCCGTGCTCCCGGTTATAAAAGCGTAGCGGTTCAGGAGCGCCAGCCTGGCGTCAGGCCAGGCCCCATTAACATTTTTCCTCGTTCTTAACTCCCGAAAAGTTCAGCGGCCACCAAAAAATGAACTCCCAAAACTGCATTTGTGAGGAAAAATGTTGACGGGTTCCAAGCCCGCTGTGGACGGCAGCATTTCTGCGGAGAGCGACATTTAACAAGCGTTGCACGTTCCACCGATAAGTTTGGGAAAAACATTCTCAGTGCCAAAGGAGGACAGGCCGCCATTTTGGAAGACCAGCAGCCCTCTGCGTATGAGAAACTGTCAGTTGTGTCTACCTACGTCCATGAGGCTCCCCTGAGCAGCGGAAGGGGCCCGCTAACTGTGTGTGACACCTGCTCTTTCAGACTGGGGGCTGGACGCATTGGGTCTGATTGTATGGAGACCGGTTCGCCCCCCATGACAGCCCATTTTAATAACAGCCTACACGTGCCAGAACGTGAAATGCTTTCAAACTACCTATCACCAGCCAGCGACTAAGACCGAAAAGGAGCTTATTCGACATGCGACAGCGGCAAACAAGCAAAAATGCATTAAGTGTGTTGACCCCCCCGCCCTCTCCTCGCCCCCTCCCATAAAGCCAGCATCATCAGATTCTCTGCCTCTCACTCCCCAGATCTGTCAAACCTCTGCCCTTATATTTCCCAGGAGTGGCCATCTCCTCAGCCCGAGCACTGCGGATTCCCCATGCGGAACGGGCTGGAAGGGAGAGCAACGACTTCACTGCGGCCGCAGCGCTCGGAGTGATGTCACTGAGCATCACCGTGACGACGCGCGAGCCGCTCCTCGGGGTCACGTTCCGCTCCCTGCCGAAAATCGGATGGCGAGCCCCGAGAGGAGAGGAGGAAACCCCACGCGCCATCGCTCCCTCCGCAGAGAGGACCCTGGCGGAGGCCGAGGACCCGGCCTTTCCCTAAATCTGAAGCCAGCCGAAGCTCTTGAACTTCAAGCTAATTGAAAACCAGTTAAAAAGTGCATAGAGGAACGCACATTTAAACTCCAGTTCCCATGCTGCACTTTGGCTGGGTTTTCAGACATACCCACAGCTGTAAGATAACCTGAAGCAAAGGATTATGGGTAGCAAAGAATATGGTGTTTCCCTGGTAGTGAAGGAATGCTACTGCAAACACTGATATTTCAGTGCAAGATACAGGTGTTTAAAGGATGCTGCCATTTCAGCGTGTGATAGAGGTGTTTGATGGGCACTGTGTCATTTCAGTGTGTACACAGAACGTCACGGTGTTGAATTCTAAATTTAATTTTCATTCTTAACTATAACGCTATCACAAAACTGTGTGGGCTTCCTCTGCGTACTCCGGTTTCCTCTCAGTCCAAAGACATGCAGGCTAACTGGAAACCCTAAATTGCTTATAGGTATGAGCGTGTGACTGAATGGTGTGTGTGTGCCCTGCGATGGATTGACCACCAGTGCAGGGTGTGTTCCTCGTTTAAAGTGTTCAGTAACACCAGCCTGTGGTCCTGTCTCCGCCCACCTCACAGTTTTAAAAGATGCAAACCGGGGTGGAGAGCGAGGGCACAGAGGGGAGGGGAGGGTAGGAGGGAGGGGAGGAGGGGGGGAAGACGGAACCAGGCGAAAATGGAAGGATAGATGGCCGGTATGTGGTGCTAAGCGCAGCACACAGTCTGAGTGTGGGAGGAAAGGGGTGAGTAAGTAAATAAAGGGAAGGGGCTCGAGGCGCTGGATGAAAAATGGAGGGAGAAGGGAGAGCAGTCCTGGCCTCCTAACCGACACCCGAGGAAACGTTGAGTCACGCGCGTGATTGACAGATCCGAGCTAGGCCGAACGCGGTTACTGTACTGTCTCCGGCTCGCACCCTCCATCCGGGGCCCCGCCCCCTTTTCTACAGACCGGAGACGCGGCGAGGGGGGGGGGGGGGGGGGGGGGGGACAAAACGGGTCGGTCCAGACGTTTCAGTCGGGCGTTAAGATCAAGTAGATTTTCTCCGCCGTTCAAAAAAAACAAAAACAAAAAACAAATTGAACTACCGGCGAGGATCCTGTAATACTGGTAATAAAAACAAAGAGCGGGAAAAAAAAAATTTCACTTTCATGTTAAGCTCCCGCAGAACAAAGGAGACTTTTTTCTTTTTTTTCTTGCGGAAAGAAAGAAAGAAAGAAAGAAAGAAAGAAAGAGAGAGAGAGAGAGAGAAAGAGAGAGAGAGAGGCCAGGTACTTTCTGCTTTTGGGACTCGGTGCAGAACGCGCGGTGTTGGCGGGAGCCTGTGTGCGCAGCGCTTCCTGTCGGAACGCGAATCGAACGCGCGTCTCCGTCTGTCTCTCGCGTTACTAAAGAGCTTCTCCTCTGGCAGTCGTCTTTATTACTCTGGCTCAGCGCAAACCCTCGATTACCGACGTTTGATCTCTCCTCTTTGTTTCTCTTCTAAATTGTATCATAATGGCTTTTTTTTCTCTTTTTCTCATAATGGCGCATCAAGGTTTTTTTTTCGAGGGGGACCGAATTTCACGCCCCCCCCTACCCCCCCCTCCCCACCCCTCCCCAGACCGGCAGCCAATCAGCGAAGCTACAGCAGGTCTGGATGTGTGTGCGTGCGATACAAGCGTTCTGGGGGTTTTTCTCGTTAAAGGTCTTTGTGCTAATGAAACGGCGTCTTCGGGGGGGGGGGGGGGGGGGGGGGGAGTTCAGAGTCTCGTAACGTCTCTGCATTTGAAAGCCAGACTTTACGAGACCCATGACGGATTGGGGGGGGGCCTGGTATGGTAAGGAATCCCACCCCCACCCATTTTATTTTTTTGTTGTGTGGGGCTGTCCCGTTCTGCTCTTGCCCTTGTATCCCGTAACCGTGGTGATCAAGCCCAAGGTCGAAGTTCAGCGAAGGAGCCCCATACGTCTCGGGTGTCATAAATGTCTCCGCGGCCGCGGGGCCCCCGGGGGCCGGGGGCCTTGACGACGCAAACAGCGCGGCGCTGTCCGCGTCAACCGTCACGGCGACGGCGGTCAGCTTCAGCCGTCGCTCCGCCAAGTTGCGCGGGCCTGAACATCGGTGGAGAGGTGAGGGAGGTCCTCCATTACAGAGGCCTTTCTGAGCAAGCGCTCGGGCGTCCACGCGTCTGTACTGACATCTTTACTGACATGTTTACTGACATGTTTACTGACTGGCTCCTACAGAGCTCTGTCACAGGCTGGTCTTCCCAAGGTGCTCCACAGACAGGTTTAGGTGCTCTTTTCTTCCCGCTGCAAACAGATATTTAACGAGTGTCTCGGATTGGAAATACCGAACGCAGGGTAGGATTTGGGGAGTAGCTTTTAGGTTTTTAGCTATGTTTAAGGTATTTCCCGTGTTTATTTATTTACTGTGCCCATTCTTCTGCTGTGTTGAACTATCTGTATCTGTAACTGTTTTGTTAATGCTATATGTTTTGCTTTATTTTTTTATAATGCTGCCGGGTGATTTAACTTTCTCCTCATGGGGATTAATAAAATCTATCTATCAATCTATCAATCTATCAATCTATCTATCTATCTATCTATCTACTTGTATTTTTCTTCTGTTTTCAGTGCTTTTCTTCTGTTTTCAGTGCTCAGCTGGTAGAGTGCTCGGTGTTCCAGAAGCCTCCGCCCCTGGGGATTTCTGCACATCCCAAATGTCGCAAGTCTGAGGTCCTCCGGCCAGGGAACAATGTCCCACAATTCTCGGGGGAGCCGACAGGGAAGGAGCCGAAGGTCCTGCGTCCTCCTCGGAGAACAGTTCCCCTGCCAAACAGCGTCCCGTTCGCACGCCCTCCCCTCCTGTTTGCGGAACGGCCAGTTCGTCTTCGCAGTGCCAAGCGAGCCGCGCGTGTTTATTTTTCCATTTCGCTTACGCAACCGACACGTAGCCCAACGCCGCCTCGTTAGCAACGGTCACGGCCGCCGGCAGCATTTTTTTTTTCGCCCGCTCCCCCCCCCCCCCCGAAGATCCGTCAGAGAGCCGTCCTCCGTGACGGCACGAGAGTAGATCTCCAAAATCCTGGGAGGTAAAAAAAAAAAAAAGAAAAAAAAAAGACCAGAATCCACCTCCACCGACCCCCCCACAACGCACTTAAACAAAAAAAACATCATGCCTTGTTCTGTCTGTCAAACAGAAACTCTCCCTCTCTGGAAGGGGGGGGGGGGGGGGGAAGCATTTCTGAAGCAGCGATTTATGCCTCGTTGTCCACGGCGACTGCTTTCACCCCGAACAGCCCCTGTGTCACAGTGCTGCCCTGATACCCCACCGCGTTCCCTAGTTTCACTTTAGCGGGGCTAAAACTCTCACCAAGAGCAGAGGAAGCCCTGCAGGAATGAACTGCAGCACTCTGGGGGGAGAAATACAATGCAGAGGCTTTTTTGTTGTTGTTTGTATTTATGTGGTGGTTTTTCTCAGGAAATGACCACGTTCATCGACTGACTCAACTTTTACCGTTCTGAAAAATGGCCACATACACAGACACACACACACACACACAAACAGATACACATGCACTCACACACACATGCACACGCACACACCTACACACACACACACACATGCACGCACTGTCTGTCTCAACCTGGAGCACGCTCTGTCTGTCTCAACCTGGAGCACGCTCAGTCTGCCTCAACCTGGAGCACGCTCAGTCTGCCTCAACCTGGAGCACGCTCAGTCTGTCTCAGGTACACCCTGCAGTTCTCCTGAAGATATCAGCTCGTTTCACTGCTAATGTGCAGGGACACTGAGGCTGAGAGAAGGTTTAGTTTCACAAACCCAACGACGTTCATTCAAATTTTTTTTCCAACGTAAAAAAACATATGACTTGAGTTAGACAGTGGATGCCTTTTCAAATTTTATGTGGACCTTCAAGACAGAAAACCGTTACTAATGTGAAACACAAGTTGGCAGTTTCTGTACTTTTAATGCGAATAAACTTTGCCCGAACCCGTACCATGACCTTAAAACAAACCACAACTGGACCATTAACCTAGATCTGAACCCAAAACCCAAACCCAAAACTTGTGGCAGTTAAACTTTCAACTGCACAATACTTACTAATCAATGTACACAAAGTATTTATAGACAAAGTATTTAGCACTTTAAAAAAAAGAAATACACAAGACTGTTTTCTCTCAAGGTTTAAGATTCTCTGTTCTTCTGTTTCGAATTTGCCTGTTAAGACACAGACAGAAAACGAGTCTTCTGAAGTAAAACCGCACACACAAACACAGAAGAACAGAGAGGGCTTTCTCTCAAGGTTAAAGATTCTCTGTACTGTTTCAAATTTGTCTCGTTAAGACACTGAGCGAATATGAACCTCACAAAGTAAAACCACACGCACAAAGACAGAAGTAGGGAAGATTTGGCCGACGGCCACCGCCTTGTCTCTCTACCTGGCAGGACTCCTCACTGGGGCTGTATGTTTTGCCTGCGCTGACAATTCACCCTGAGAACAACTTACCACAGAGCCGGCCTGCGCTGGTGGCCAGCCAATCGGGGCCTCCAGAGACAGGTCACATGACACGTGCTCGCAAAGCCAGGCCAACAGCAGACCCTCACGAGGTGTGTGTGAGTGTGTGTGTGCGTGTGTGTGTGTGTGTGCGTGTGCATGTGTGTATAGGTGCGTGTGTGCATGTGTATGTGTGAGTGTGTGTGTATGTGTGTGAGTGTGTGTGTGTGTGTGCGGGCATGTGTGTATGTATGCTGTAGTTGAGTGTAGACACGCACACGCTCTACTCTGACGCACGTCACACTGCCGTCCAAAAGCCCAGCCTTCCACAGACGTGAGCCTGAGAAAGCCCTTTTATGTGCCGCTTCAACAGACAAGCCGCGGGCGCCTGATCTACCAGCAGGGGTCGCTAGAGAGCAACAGACCCCAGCCATCTGAGCCCTCCGCACCCCTGCGTGAGGCTACCGTCAATCACGCGTCGCCCCGCAGGCTACCGGCCGCGGTCGTCATGGACACGGCCGATCCCAGACCACGGCGCCCAGCTGCGCGCTAACACAACGCCTTAGCCGGATGCGCCGCCCAGCAGCGCACCGGGCGCCAGCCGGCCGTTAGCACGCCAGCCTCAGGGCATCCGAGCGGGCGTTCTGGGCCAAGGCGAGCACCGCGGTCAGCCCCACCCCATCTCCAAACAAACAGGAACTCCGGCTGTCGGACTGCGTCTCGCTGCGAACGCAGGTGAGTTTCCGCAGTCGGCCTGACTCACCTGAGTGCTCATTTTAACCTGAGCCCCCCCCACCCCCACCCCCCGTGTACTCCTGCTCCATTCTGAAGGAAAGTGGGCATTATTGATTATAAAACCAGCCACATAGCAGCCTAGCAAGCGACTGGTAGGGACTGTTTTACTCTAACAAGAAAGTACTATTTATCAAATTAGGAACTTCATCGGGTTCTTACGTATTTTTTAATGCTACCTGCCCAGGGACAACAGATTAAATTTAGCCCCATGACTCGTTTTAGGACAGGTAAACTGTCCCTGCACACCTGAAAATTTAAATAGTTCATATTTTTTATTCTAACTTGTTAGCACCTGTATTGCGCTGCTAACTCACAAAATATGTTCCGCAGATTTCTAAGACTAAGGAAAATTACCTCCCGAATGAATAGGAAAAAGACTTTTATCACAGCGGGGAAGACGAGGCCCATTAGCACCAAAAGCCCCGGAGGTTAGCGTGAGTCTAAATTCACCAACGTAATTATTGTCATTTTCCTGGTGTTTTTTTTAATCCCCGACTGAGCACTATTTCCATTAAAACCTCCTCTGTCGCTGCACATTCGTGGAAGAAAAGAACCAGACAAGAAGTCAGACGCGTGAAAAGGGCAAAGCTAAAGTTATGCAAACTGCAAATTCACTTTTGTCTCCCAAAAGCAGGACACAAATGTGCTTTTGCCTTATGAGTAATTTCTGAAGGAGGCATGCAGATTTCCAAATAGCAAAACTGAAAGCGATAATTACTCAAATATCAATGTTATGCACCTCTCTTTTTGTTCTGCATTTTATTTTTGGACATACAGAATATGGGACTGATTCACCGATTGCAACATTTGAATTCCTTCCAGTTTTTTTTTAATCAGTGTTTTTTTAACAATTTATGTCGAAATGTTTTACAGTGATTTCGAAAAGAGCGTTAAAAGGCACTGCAAGCAAAGTTCAGCATCAGCAATAATGAAGTCAGCGAGGAAGAGGAGGAGCTGAAGACGAGGGGAACGAAGAGACGAAGGCTACTAGAGGGCGGCTTGGGGAGGCGCGCACATCGGCCTCTCTCTCCGTGTACCGCGCGGGCCGAGAGAGCAGGCCGCACACCGCCAAACACACCTTTACCTGCCTCACATCTGCAGCGCAATCAGGCTCACTGCAGCTACAAAGAGACAGGGGGAGAGGGGAGGGGCGGGGGGGGGCGGGTTCAGGGGGCTAAAATTAGGCGTCCCTACCCCACAGCTTCTTAAAATAATTGTGAAATTCCAGCGCCCCCCCCCCCCAGGAGCAGACGGGCGGCCGGGTTTGGAAGCGGCCCGTGTGAGAGACAGACACTCGGCTACACGTGAGCCTGGGGAACTCCTGACCCCCGGGGTACACCGCACGGTCAGAGTCCACTCCTCCAGTCAGCAATCCAGCCTCTCTCCCTCTCTCTCTATATCTCTGTCTCTCTGTCTCTCTCTCTCTCTCCTCTCTCTCTCTCTCTCTCCCTCTCTCTCTCCTCTCTCTCTCTCTCTCTCCCTCCCTCCCTCTCTCTCTCCTCTCTCTCTCCCTCCCTCCCTCCCTCCCTCTCTCTCTCTCTCCTCTCTCTCTCCTCTCTCTCTCCCTCCCTCCCTCCCTCCCTCTCTCTCTCTCTCTCTTTCTCAGGGAACAGGCAGGAAAGAGGCCCACCCTGGTGCTTCAAGCCTCGTCAAACTCAGATCCTCCACGGCCAATAAAAAGAAACATTCGGACAAAAAGGCCCCCCCATCAAATTCAGCCAACCCCCCCCTCTCCCCCCACCCCTGCACTCACCAATTCACTCACTCCCTCCCTCGTTTATGTCCTTCATCCACTCACTCACTCACTCCCTCATTTATGTCCTTCATCCACTCACTCACTCAGTCGCTCATCCACTCCTCGGAGCTCCACACTCTGGTCTGCTGGGCTGTAAAAGTGTGAGAAGAGGCTCTCCCGCCCGTCTCAGGGCACTCTCTCCCCCGGTAACAGATCTGGCGTGTTTGCGCTCAGCCCTGCGGGGTCCCGCCGTCTCACATTCCGTCGGACCGCTCCGCACGGTTGCGGCTCCGCGCGAAAAACGCACTTCTCGCGTCCGTGCGAAACTTCGGCGTTTGGCGTTCCCCTCGTACCCCCCTCGGGTCCGTCAGAAGTTAGAGCGAAAAATACGAAACGGCTTCGGAGACACACCAGCACGGCTCCTCGTAATTCTTAAAAGGCTGCGTTTCGAGTTCCGGTGCGCTCGCTCGCTTGCTCGCTCCTCCTTAAATCACCTGCACAAATCAAAGCTCTCGCTCGTGGTTTTGGCAGAGCGCGGCTGGCTGCACCGCGCAGCCCGGCGCGGGCGTGCCAACTCCGAGCTGGAACCCGAGCGTAACCAAACGCAGCCTCGACGAGCGGATGCAAAACGTGAATGAAACCACACAATGAACCGCCTCCCTCCAGGGAAGCAACCCAACCTCTCTTACACACAGGCACGTCACGGGACTACTGACAGCAATACCATTATAAACATGGCAATAATGAAAACAAAAACAAAATAGTACCAGGTTATATCAACTATCACACTGTAGTGTGGCTTAAATGATTCAGAAACAGTTTTTACCCATAAGGCAACATGACTGCTGTGCACTTACACCCCCTCACCCCCCTGTGCCCCTTCCAAGTCCCCCCCCCCCCCCAACTGAAATATCAGTGGACTTGTACTTTGCACTTTATTCTTACTTTTTGTGTGTGGGTGTGTTTATATTGGAAGTTTTCACACAAGTAAGCATGTAATTGCCTCAGTACACTGTATTGTGTATATATGAAAAATAAATCGAGTTGAATTGAATTAAATAATTGTAATGAATAACAAGGTATTACTGCACACAACCGCACTTCACACTGTTATTATATAAATGAATTCTACATGTATTACTTCAGGATCTAGCGCATTATTATAGGACATAATGACTTTAACTTCCATTTGATATCAAACATGTTGCCATTTTGCATGTTGATGGAAGAGTTCATTATTTGTTAATGTACTCATAACCGAATTAATCAGTACGCAATCTCACACCCAACAATTCACGAAAACCGAAATGGTGCCGAAACCGGAGGGCACCATTTTGGCTCAAAGCTTCGGAGCTGCTCCAGTACATTCCTACTCACAATTCAGGAGCGCGAAAGCGAAGGAATACACCCAGCTAGCAACGGACGAAAACAAAACTTCAAGAATAAAATCTCGAAAAGGTCAACTGTAGAATTCGCCAAAAAGAAAAAGACTGATGCTCTTTAAATGTTGCCTGGACACGCCCACTTCCTGTCGAGCCGACGTCGCGGGTCGAGCGCGCGGGCGACCGACTGAACCGCGAGGCCTTTAATCACAGAGCTTAAATGCTAACGATACACCGCAGAAAAGGGCGCATAACGGGTTTCATTCACAACTTTCAGGGCCTTCGAAAACATTTCAGAGGAAACAGTTACTTTTAAAATGAGAGAAAGTCACAATTCATCGATCTCCGTTGTGATTGGCCCGCTGCCCTGACGGCTTAGCTTCTAAAACACACAGTAATATTTCAAGCCCTGAAGATAAATTTGCCATGATCGTCACCATAACTCTGTATATGCACATTTATGACAACAACAGCCATGATTTATTTTCATCTTTCATTTTAATTTGTACAGAATTGAGTTTCTTCTGGTTTCCAGAGCTTGGTCAGGAGCAGGTAATGTCCCCAGACACTGTTTCTGCTCAGCTACGTACTCTAGACTCAATGGATAGGTGCTGTGCTGAATTATTGGATCTCTAAATTAACTGCACAGTTCACTCCATTCACTGAGCCCGCTGCGCCCGGCGATCCACGGCTGATACAGATCCGTGAAACTGCCTGCCACCGGTCCAACAAGAGAAGGCAGAGAAACAGCAACAAGCTGGCAGACAGAAAGACAGAAAGAAAGAAGAGAGAGCTGCAGAGGGAGAGAGGGGCAGAGCCGCCTGTGAGCGATAAAGAAACCGAAAGCAGAACGTCGCGGCGGGCGTGAGCGGAGGACGAGCGGTTGGGCTCACAACGCGGCCGTTTATTTGATCCGCCGTTTCGCCCGAGAGCGACGCATCGCCGGGGGAGCGCCCCCCCCCCTCCCCCCCCCCCCCCCCCCCCCGCGCCACCACCGCCCCCCATTTCCTCAGAGAGAGAGAGAGACTCCGCGCGGTGTCACGTGACTAGAAAGCACTGCGTGTTCCAGCCCGACGCAGGGCAAATTAATTTACTGTGCCTTACGCAACAGCGCGCGACAGACCCGCTCCGTCGGTGATGATCCTTCTTGCTAACGAGCCGTCGAAACGCCTCCCTTCGCCGGGGCCGTTCCCTTTCCTGCGAGCAGACGGGACTCAAACTGGAACAATTAGCGTCGGTTTGCACAGCGTTCGAAGGGGGCACTCGAGGGATTTGGGTTTAAATGCAGTTCATTATCCCGTTAGCTCAGATAGCTAGCCCCTGTGATTTCACTCGATAGCGCGCTGAATTCTCCTACTTTTTTTTTCACCTGCGGTACGAACACGCGCGCTTGGTTAAGTTGTGGTTGACACGCGTGCGAAGCCCCCCCCCCCTTTCACACTGCTGAACCGCGGGAAACGGCGAGAGTGTCAGCGTCACGGGCGTGTTCCTCTCCTGTGCGCCGACGTCCGACTGCTGGTCGACACACTTTGACCGTACGTGGTAAAGCTCACGGCGGCTGTATGTGGTAAAGCTAACGGTGGCCGTACATGGTAAAGGTCACGGGGGCCACGCGTGGTGAAGCTGGTTTTCTCTGCAGTGTCTGACTGCTGAGCCTGTCTGAACTTTCCACTTCCAGGTCGGCTAAATAATCCAAAAAAAATTAGCACGTAGCGCTTCTCCTCAAAGGACACGTTTGAAAAAAATAACGGGTAATGACTGCTGCAGCACCCTTAAAAGTGATTTGCCCCTCGAGAGCCAGCTAGAGGTTTCTAAACGCTCGGGTATTTGATGTAAATTAAGTAGGCCTCAGACCTGGGTCAAATGTATATCAGTTTTGGATTCAGATACTTTTCTGTGCTCTGTTGATCTTGCCTGGTGTAATTGAGCCTGCCGATATGGCCAGAAGGCGGGGTTTGCACTTTTTCAGGGTATTTCATTCGTTCCAATACACCAGACAAGATCAGTAAAGCACAGAAAAGTGAATCCCGGGTCTGGTAGGCCTACGTAGTCCCCTTTTTACCGGACCTGTTCCCGAAACGCCGTAGCGACCGGACAGCTGTGCTCGCCCCTTCGATGACAGCGGCAGGGAGGACCCACGATAACTTTAAGTAACCCCAAAATCTGTCCGGCCCCGTTCAAAACTCTTCGCGAAAGCGTGAGAGAATGTGGTTACAGAGATTTCTCACCACCACACCCGCTGCCGTTGGTTCCTCTCAATTTTTAGCGCTTCGCATCTCAGTAATGAAACCAACAGTTTCTTTCGTGTAATATTTAAACCGGGGGGGAGCGAAAGTCTGTTCATTTCAGAAGGAGAAAATCCCTGTTATAAGTCACCACCCTTAACTGATAGTTTGTAGATTTATTTATTTATT